>NC_092629.1:40041617-40082159 GCF_039555335.1 Amphiura filiformis | reverse complement strand
CCATTGGCATGAGGGCGTGTGTAAAAGTCCAGCCCTGATGATGGTCGTTCATTAAGGGGTGGGGCTGGTTAATTACTTACCGGTAGGCGTTTATTATGAGCTATGGCTGACAATTAAGTGTCGTGTGTATATAATGAATCTCAAGTTACATTATGTATGATCTAAATCATATCTGTAAGCGTTCATTGGGATGCGCTCATGTTCCCGTGCGTGTGTAGTAGGGGTAGGGTGTGCCAGGCGATGTGGGGGGTGTGTGGGGGGAGGTGTATGTATGCATCTGGGGTGAGTATGAATGAGTGTATTGTTATTAATATAGCGTCGTTATATTTTAATTGTTTTTCACAGGGATTTCATTCGCTCTCTTACTGGTTCCAGGTTATGCTCTTTTGGCTCAGTATTTTGAAAGACACTATTCCTTAGCAGTTGGCATTGTTTATGCAAGTGCCTCATTTGGATTAATGGTGGCTGCACCTGTTGCTCAGCTTCTCCTTGACACCTATGGATGGCGAGGAACGCTACTTATTCTCGGTGGCATTAATTTCCATCTACTATTTAGCGGTAGCCTATTACGTCACCAAGCAGTGTATCAACAAAAAGCCGATTCAACCATTACGACCAAACTTGCAAAGAATTTGCAAAGTACATATTCGTCACTATGTCAAAATTCAGACGATGTCGATCAAAATGTAACCTTTGGTTGGCAAAGCAAGTCATTAAAATCTTCAAAATTCGATAGAATAGATGCATTTATAAAGTTTTCTGGTTTGGATCTATTTGCAAATATGTCTTTCTTGGCATGTAGTGTTATTACTACCAGTGTTACCGCCCTTTTTACAGGTTGGATTGTATACTTTATACCGCATTGTTTGGTTAAAGGACTTACCCCTTTCGAGGCTGCATTCTTGGCAACAACTTCTGGATTTTCTAATTTGATTGGACATTTTATCTATGTGCCTCTGTTATCAAACAATCTAATAAGTCTTCGAGGTGGTTTGTATTCTTCAGGAATTGTTGCAACACTTGCGCTCTTGGCCGATAAATATACAAAAACGGTTATTACAATTTTTATATCGAATATCTTTTTGCTCTTGGCAGTAGGTATAGAATACCCGTTATGTGATATCTATTTGAGGTCCGTCGTGGAGCCAAATTCGTTGGCAAAAGCACACGGGTGGCGAATGGGAATATCGGGAGTAGTTAGAATAATACCTGGATTCGCACTTGGTAAGCATAATCCTGTTAAGACAATCATTTCTTTTTCTCTTTCTTTCTTTCTCTTTCTTTCTTTCTTTCTTTCTTTCGTTTTTTCTTTTTTCTTTTTTTCTTTCTTTCTTTCTTTCTTTCTTTCTTTCTTTCTTTCTTTCTTTCTTTCTTTCTTTCTTTCTTTCTTTCTTTCTTTCTTTCGTTTTTTCTTTCTTTTTTTTCTTTCTTTCTTTCTTTTTCTTTCTTTCTTTCTTTCTTTCTTTCTTTCTTTCTTTCTTTCTTTCTTTCTTTCGTTCGTTCTTTCTTTCATTCTTTCTTTCTTTCTTTCTTTCCTTCTTTCTTTCTTTCTTTCTTTCTTTCTTTCTCTCTCTCTCTCTTCCTTCCTTCCTTTCTTTCTTTCTTTCTTATTTCCTCTTTCTTTTGTTCTGTCTGTTTGCTTTCTTTCGTTCTTTCTTTCCGTCTCTCTTACCTTAATTTCCGTATTTCTTTTTTTCTTGTTGCCTTCTTTCTTTCCTTGTGTTTGTTTTCTTCTTTATTTCTCTCTTTATTTATTACTCGTTCCCCTTTGCCACCTTGTTTAGTAGCACCACTAACAACTATTCACTGTTTCTTTGTTATTGTCTAGGTTGGATCTACGACCACACTGGAAGTTATGATGCTGGTTTTATATTTTTAGGTGTCATTCAAGCCATAGGAGTACTTGCCATTGCTGCAGATCATATGCGGCAAAAAATGACTAAAAATGACTAATGAAAAAATCAAGTTAAAGATGAAATAACATTGCAGCAGATCATATGCGACTAAAGATGACTAATGAAAATATTTACAAGTTAAAGAAGAAATGAGCCAAAGAATCCGAAGAAAAACAAATTTTGCTCATTACATCCAAAATGATTGCATCACGACTATACTCGCCGTAGATGAAGTGATGTAACAGGATAGGTTACCATAGCAATGGGTTTGTATTTTTCAATGTATTGCCCTGCACTAGGCATTGCACATTAAACAGCACATAGATTAACAAAGAATAGGGATAAAGATCTGGATAAGAATTCTATAGAATTGTCACATCATGCTAATCACTCGCACCTGTAAGGTTAGTGTATTTGCACACACACACAGGTGATGAGGTGAAGAAAATATCTTGGGAAAATTTGGAGTGGAGAAAGAAATAGAAGGGGTGAGACCATGATAGAATTTGCTGCCCAACACAGTCTTGTGATCACAAATACCTGCTTCAAGAAAAATCTGAATAGATACTGGACTTGGGAAAGCCCAAATGGCCAAACCAAAAATCAAATTGACTTTATACTGAGTAGTCAGAGAGGAATTGTGAAAAACTCTGAAGTCATCACAAGAGTAGATATCGATAGTGACCACAGAATGGTGAGAGCCTGCATTCACATCAGCAGAAAGTTAGCCAGACTTAAATTCATCAAGAGCCAGAAAAAGAAGAAAGTTAACTTGCTTAAACTACGAGAAAGGAAGGAAGAATTTCAAATCCCATTGCAAAATAGATTTCATATCTTGGAAGATGAACATCTCAATATAGATGACAGATGCAGCCTGATAACAAATATCATCTTAGAAGAGGCAGCATCTAACAGATGCCATCATGTAGCACCTCCAAGTAAAAGCTCCAAACAGAAGACAGAGGAGGATATTGAAATCGACCAATTGAACTAAAAAAGAAAGCAACTCAGGGAAAAAATAACAAGTCAGCAAGAGAGAAAGTAGAATATGCTGAACTTGTTAAAACAACCAGAAAGAAACGAAGACAGAGAAATAGAAAGAGGAAGGAGAAACTAATTCAAAACATACTGGAAATGTGAAAAGGTCCTCAAATAAATAAATAAAAGAAGTCGAAAGAAGGTCAGAATCCAAAAACTGCTCAAAAAAGATGGTTCTTCAACTTCAAATAGGGAGGAAATCCTCAAAATATGTTCAGACTTCTATCAAGAACTATACAATTCACACACGGAGGCCAAGAGCCAAAAAGCCAAAATAACATCACCAGAAAACTCAGAATTACCAGACATCACATTTCGTGAAGTAGAAACAGCAATCAAGGAGATGAAGAAAAACAAGGCACCAGGACTAGATGAGATAACAAAGGATATTCTCGAGGAGGGAGGAAGTGAAGTAATCACTCATCCAGCAAAACTGTTTAACCAAATCATCATCAAAAAATGCATCCCACAATCTTGGAAGCAAAAATCATTCTTCTTCACAAGAAGGAGACAAAGCAGACAT
The DNA here is from genome assembly GCF_039555335.1 of Amphiura filiformis. NCBI lineage: Eukaryota > Metazoa > Echinodermata > Ophiuroidea > Amphilepidida > Amphiuridae > Amphiura > Amphiura filiformis. The sequence continues at coordinate 40,078,703 of NC_092629.1, read as the reverse complement.
CAAGAATTACAGACCCATTAGTCTTCTCTCACATCTGTACAAAATTTTCACAAAAATTCTTCAAAATAGACTAAAGAAAGAACTGGATGAACATCAACCACGAGAACAGGCAGGTTTTAGAGAAGGTTTCTCAACCATGGACCACCTACTTTCAATAAACCAACTCATAGAAAAGTCAAACGAATACCAACTTGACTTATGTATTCTGGAGGATATATACACAGATGCAACATCTCGAATCCATCTGGATACTGACGTTTCTAAAATTGTTAAGATATCCAGAGGAGTTAGACAAGGAGATACGTTGTCACCAAAGATATTCACTGCAGCTATGGAGGCTATCTTCAAAAAACTACCTTTGGATGAAAGAGGAATCAATGTTGATGGAGAAAAATTAATAGACCTTCGATTTGCAGATGACGTTGCCCTTACTACCTCAACAGTGGAGGATATGGAAATACAACTTAATGACTTGAACAAAGAAAGCAAGAAGGTGGGATTGAAAATGCACAAAGGAAAAACAAAATATATGACAAATATGGCAACAGATAAAAAGATCGTTATTGAAGATCAGGTTAAATCGCAACCAATTTTTTTGCGCGGGACATCTCACACACAAATTAATGAACTATGTGTAGTTGTGTACGTATGAATAAAATCAAATTTTCACACATCACTGTTGCTTTATTGTAATGATTTCTTACAAACAAAATGGATCATATTAATAGTTGGACTTTTTCAGTTCAGTTCAGTTCAGTTCAGTTCAGTTTCTTTCCTTCCAGACTTTCCTCCGTATGTTCAACATCCTTGATTGTCCAGTTATATTGTAAAAGGAGCCAAAATGCTTGAGTGCATTTTCTGCTTTTACCGCGAGTTCATTTCGTCGGTGCAAATTCGTCAATACTGGCTAAAAGAGCGACATCGCTTCGTCACAGGAGAGTGGTTTTGAACAATTAGACGGGTGCACGATCAGGGCAATCACAACCACACTATTAAATTTAGTAAAATTATACAAATCTAATTTTTTAGCACATTTGTAATGTTATCACACGTCCAAGCCTGTAATCAGCCAAATTCGTTGTGCTTGTTTAACCATGGTATAACGGTTTTTTTAACCCCACAAGAGATCCACAGTTAAAGCGGTCAAAATAGTAAGTGGACTTTTCGCCCTTTTATCTCATTATAAAATGACCAGAAACCCTCCGACAGTTAATACTTATATTATCATAATTTTTACAACAACTAAACAAATCAAAATCTGACCGAAATCGTATAATTATTATGGCTTTAATAAAACATGAAACGTAAAAAAAGAAACATTGAACATTGCCCTTGAACTCTCACCTTTCACGTAAGCATCTATTCATGTTTCTGGTGTAGTAGAGAACAGTGGCTATAGGACGTGACTAACCTGTATTTTGTACTTTGCTAAAACGTAGCCTAATCTCTATCGTTATGGCAGGTAAGAAAATACCCGGTGTCAATATGTGAGTGGACACTACGAATGAGCCGTAAACTCGGCAAATGGTATTCTGAGATACAGTGCAAAATGTGCGTGAATGTCGTTTTCATAGGTGTCACAATTAGGCGCCATATGTTTCTCATTTGATAGCGTTAAAACCAATCAATAATCCTATTGCTTAAGGGATCCAAAATGAGCGTTTATTGCGTTTCGACAGTATTTTTGTGGGACATGAGAGCACCTCAGACCTATCGAATTGCATTCTGAATACGAAGCATGTCTTTCTGATATCAAATAATTTTCATTTTTGAAAATCACAATATAATACAAATTTTATGACAAATTATAAAAATTTGATATTTTTCAAATTTTGATATATAACAGTCCTCGAAATAAATTATATAAATCTAATGATATATTCTTAAAGTGTATGTATGTGGGATGAAAAGACGACGATCAATTGAAAATTTTGACCTTTCGTATTGAAGATATGGATTTTTTTTTCCCCAAAAGACCTAATTTTTTTGGTGTTTTGGGGAAAAATCCATATCTTCAATACGAAAGGTCAACATTTTCAATTAATCGTCGGCTTTTCATCCCACCTACATACACTTTAAGTATAAATCATCAGATTTATAAAGTTTACTTCAAGTACTGTTAAATATCAAAAATATCAATTTTAATGATTTGCCATAAAATGTGTATCAAGTTGCGAATTTCAAAAAATCAAAATTATTTGATATCAGAATGACATTCTACGTATTCAGAATGCAATTCGATATGTCTGATGTGCTCTAATGTCCCAAAATAAATACTGTCCAAACGTTCATACCCCAGCCCTTAAGAGGATAATAATCTTCTACATAATTTATGGAATCATTAAATAGCTCTAGTCTTTGTTTGTTTGGGCTAAATCCTGTTCAAGTGGTGGGTTACAATTGCATCGTATTTGGTCTAGGTATGTATAACCAACAATAACAATGAGAGGAAATTCCTGAACCTCGTTGACTTGGGGATGATTTGGAATGTCCGCCAATTATGACTTTATTACCAGCAACGTGGAAAAAGAGACTCATGTAGAACCGAAAAAATTTACCATTTTGGTGAAGGAGCAGAGTTCAACAAACCATAAACCCGCTTCTGGATATCGTTAGAAGTCAAATGATATACTATTTTCCCGGGGGGGGGGGGGCCCCCCAACTTTGGAAGTGACGGTATATGCCTGTCAATAGGCCCCCTCTTTTGAAGTCGACTATACCCGATGACGATGACCCCCTTTTTTTAAAAGCCATACCCGATGACCCCCCTTTTTTTAGTTGCGGCTACCCAATGACCCCCTTTTTTCTAGAATAGCATCACCAAAATGCAACAAAAAAATGCCGAAACTGTCATCTTTTGCTCCATTTTTTCAAAATTTTCTACCCGATGACCCTTTTTTTAAAATCTTATACTCGATGTCCCCCTTTTTTCAAAATATTTTACCCAATGACCCCCTTTTTTTATTTTGTTTGTACCCAATGACCCCCTTTTTTAAAATAACGCTTTGTACCCGATAGGCCCCTACTTCGCAACTCCGGTAGGCACATACCCGTCACTTCTAATGTTGAGTGCCCACCCCGGGACTATTTTAAAGCTTATGATATATTCTGTAAACACGAAATCAAACAAAATTGACCGGGCCAACTTTACGGCTGATTCGTAGTATCCAGTCACATAATAAGGAAGTGTCCGGCAATCACAACATAATGTCTTATATGTTAGAAAAATAATTATCAAGCACGAATCACATGGTTTTATTTTAAGCAAAGTTATATTAACCATGAAAACGAATAAAAACAGCCATCTCTCAACACGCGATATTCAAAATTCCCGCGCCGAAATTTTCTAGAGCAATGATGAAGTCATGTTTATTTGTGCTCATTTGTCGTCAGGCGTCATTTAATTACTGCTAGTGGTTAAGCCAAAAGCTGTGTATTAAAGACAAAATACTGGCATTTTACATGAATCTGGAATTTCTCTACAGCTACATGTATTTCAATGGGGCTTCAACTTCGTCAATGCTGTCGTTTTCCTTATTTTAATAGCCAAAAATACCAAAATAACAATAAATTTTAATTACTTATCTTTCACTCTTTCAGGCAATTTATACACTGAATTTTAATTTTATTTACACTTTCGCTGGGATCACTGAATGGGCTTTTAAGCAAAATATTATTGAATAATTCGTACTGGGTATTAGCTGAAATACTAGAATTGACATAAAGTGAAATAAACGAAAAAGCTAACATGGTTAAGGTCGTGCCGGAGCAAAGTATGATTTACCTGTTCATAATAATATTCTGTTTATTATGGTTCAGTAATCAAATACAGTAATTATACATAAACAAAGTCCGAAGTCAGTTCTACGTGGAGAGACATGAACCGTTACCATGAACCGTTACCTGTATGCCGGGGCTGTATCATTTAGTAACTCCTGGAGAGGGTACTGCAAAATTAACATGTGCCGCATTGTTCTTTAAATAGCGTATTGTTATTCAAATTTGCGCAGGCATGTCAAATTGCTGAGTGAATGCATATAATCACCTTTCTGTATTGTAAGCTATTGTAGGTACAAGCTGGTATATTTCGCATCATTTCGTTATAACAAAAAATGGGGGCATTATGCATGAAGCGTATAAACTTTGACATTTACGTGCCATGTTATCGTTTGAAGTGCAGACAGGTGGATGTGAGTTCATAAGAGCAATTGCGGGGATTAAAAGTCACAATTATACAATCGATGTGGAGAGATGAGGTCCGACCAACAGCCGTTATAACGAATGGTTCATGTTCAACTAATTCCAGGGGACGGTCTGTGGCTAGTAAGGAATCGTTTTTGACCATGCGCTGATCTGGCTGGTCAGGAAGATATTTAATATCCCGAATTTATAATATGCCTACCAGTTCGATCGTATAACCGATTTGCTAGAGAATATTTGTTACCATGTTTAAGGGATCTGGAATGAGCGTGTTGAGCGTTTCGACAGTGTTTTTTGTGGGACATGAGAGCACATAAGACATATCGAATTGCATTCTGAATACGCAGAATGTCTTTCTGATATCAAATAATTTTCATTTTTTAAAATTCACGATATAATACAAATTTTACGACAAATTATTAAAATGTGATATTTTTCACATTTTGATGATATATAATAGTCCTCGAAGTAAATTTATAAATCTAATGATATATTCTTAAAGTGTATGTAGCTGGGAGGAAAAGCCGATGATCAATTGAAAATTTGGACCTTTTCATATGAAGATATGGATTTTTTCCGAAAAAGACCTCATTTTTTGGGTGTTTTGGCAAAAAATCCATATCTTCAATACGAAAGGTCAAAATTTTCAATTGATCGTCGGCTTTTCATCCCACCTACATACACTTTTAAGTATAAATCATCAGATTTATAAAGTTTACTTGAGTACTGTTAATTATCAAAAATATCAATTTTTAATGATTTGCCATAAAATGTGTATTACATTGCGAAGTTCAAAAAATCAAAATTATTTGATATCAGAAGGACATTCTTCATATTCAGAATTTAATTCGATATGTCTGATGTGCTCTAATGTCCCACAATAAATACTGTCCAAACGTTCATACCCCATCCCTTAAAGGTGAACCTCATTGAAAATAAAGTTATATATCAATGGAAAGCTTATGATGTCAGGAAGCAGAAAAGAATATTTTTTATTTGCCTAACGTACCAGGCTAGACATAATCTCCATGCAAAGATTGGATATTGGCACCCCCCTAAATTACAAAACGAAATCGTTCAAATTGGGCGCTTTCGTTGATGACGTCAGCTTGGGGACACACAGTTACTTCCGGGTTTGATTGTAAACACAATGTCCATGCATTACTGTGGCAATGTGGCATGCATCGGGCCAATGCACGAATTCAGTCATTGTCAACTTACTTTACATGAAAAATATCTTCAATAAAATAAGAATAACATGAAGGAAACATCATGATCAAATCAAGAATGAGGTTCCTGAATAAAGTGTGTGGATTTAAAAATGGGAAAAGTGCTGGCCGGGGTGATTTGGGATAGGCCAAGCCATCCACGATACCACTGATATGCGTAGGGAATATTACAGTCAAAGCACGAAGAGCAAAGATTCGCCGAAGAACCGGAATGAAAACAGATTGCAAAAAATAACTACTAGTGCTACCAGTTCAGATCGTCACACCAAGTTAAGATGAACTTATCACAATGAGAAAATGAAGGAATAGAATAAGGTACATGTACAGGATTTTTAATTATTTCTTAGCTTTACAACCGGTCATGTATGATAGGCGAACTCGTGAGATACATACGGGATGAACTCAGTGCGTGACTGACCGAGACTCAGTCGCCGAGTCCGGCGCCGAGTGTTCATGTATCCGCGACTGTACTGTACTTGCAGACAAAATGACCGATTTTATATTCACATTCTGATATTTCCAACTTATTGCTACTTCATCAGCAAAATTTATTCCTGTATTAAAATGTTCCAAATATAAGATAACGATTGATCAAATCTGTTGAAACACACGCAAGCAGGACGAAGCGAGTCGCTGTGTTTGTGCATAAACCCTGGAACCGCAGTGTCGAGTCCGTTCAATTTCTTGAGCAGCAATTTACGCATCATGTGCGGGTAATCCATAAAACATGAATGGTTCACTTTTCAGTACCGTATACTGATTGTACTATCATTAAAGAATCGTGACACAAGTGACAATATTTTAATTTTATTCAGATTTCAGAATTCCATCAAATAATGGTCTATCAAGCCCAAATTGTATTTATTTTATAATAAAATATCTGTTTCTTTCAATCGTGATTGTGTGGAAAGAATGTATTACCGCAATGCGCTAAATATGAAAACCAAGTTTATATGGGCTGGATTTGATGAAATCGGCGGCTTTTTTATTAATTTTTTGATTACTGCAAGACGATATTTCTTTAAATCAGATATTTTAAAATGAATCAAGAATAGGGAATGTCAGAAACAAGTATTTAATTTTGATTTTGATTTAAACTTTTGATTCAACACAAGGAATTAATTTTACTCGGAATTTTCAGATGGTACTCCATCTTTCATCAGCGAGTGAGTGACTGTATCACTCGCTGATGAAAGATGGAGTACCATCTGAAAATTCTGAGGTATGAATTAATTCCTTGCGTTTGATCAAAAGTTTAAATCAAAATCATGATTTATACCAACCCAGATGAACTTTCATGAAAGTATTTAATTTGTTATTCGATCATGTTTATTCAGTCCATGACATGAACGGCAGCAGCAAGCATTTGCGCATGGAATTGATCCCAGCGCGAAATTCAAACTCAATTACCCAATTATACCCAGCTAGTTATGACTGATTTTGTCAAAAATTTACGGAAAATTTACGTGTTGACAATAATTCTATTATTTCTAATATATATAGAAGGAACCAGCAACTTGAAGATTCCTCTAATTTCAAGCTTTATTGTAAAAATCAGACTTGCCGGGCAGCCGGCAAAGTACAGGGAGCAAGTCTTGTTTACATGTTTCCGAGCAGGATCACGTGACTGCGAACCCTGAGCTTACGTCACGAGCATTCCCAAGGTCATAGACGATTGATTTGGGTGCTTTTTAAAAAAGACCAAAAATTCATTCGTTTTTTTAATTTTTCAGCTTTATTGGCCATCAAAAAAATCGGAAAAAATAGTTTTTAGTATCCTGACATCATAAGCTTTCCATTGATATATAACTTTATTTTCAATGAAGTTCACCTTTAATAAATTCGTATTTATCGTATAATAAAATGTTGCCTACGACCTTGTGTGCGATCATGTGTGACAGGCAATTCCCGATAATAATAGAAGTTCCCTGGTGCAGAGCTCCAGCTGCTAAGGCTTAGTCCTTCAAGAATGACCCACGGCTATGGGGGGGGGGCTCGGCGAAGCCGAGCATGTTCGGCAAAGCTGAACAACGAGGCCGAAGGCCGAGTAGCGAGGCTGAAGGCAACATGCTCAATACTAGTATATAGTTTTAAACTTCTCAAGCCGAGAGTCATTCTTGAAGGACTACTAAGGCTAGGTGGTGTATACAACGTGGCCGTCCCGCGGGCGTAATTACTTTCTGCAACCATAATGGGCCGCAATATATCACTAACCGCATAGTCCGAGGCAAGGTTCATTATTGTCAGGGTTAGGGTCTTAGGGTTAGGGTCTTATGGTTAGGGTTAGGGGTTAGGGTTAGGTTAGGGTTAGGTTAGGGTTAGGTTAGGGTTTAGGGTTAGGTTAGGGTTTAGGGTTAGGGCTTAGGGTTAGGGTAAGGGTTAGGGTTAGGGATTAGGGTTAGGGTTAGGATTATATTCGTATTTATTATACTAGTATAAATAGTATATTGTGTGTATGCAGTTTATTCCGTAATCAATAAGTATCATAAACAAACACCTTTCTGGCACAACGAATCATAGCACAGTCATGTAGGCATTAGACTATGGATACAAAGGTTGTGGGTTCGAACCCCAGGTAAACCGTTATAGAATTTTAATTCTATCGATTTCTTTTTATTTTATTAAGTAAGAGGAAATAATAATGGTAGTAAACTCGTGTTATATCTAGCCTCATAGGCCTATTAATTACATGTATGTACTATGTGTTATCGCATTGCGGCCCATTATGGTTGCAGAAAGAAATAACGCGTCCCGCGGCTGCATACACGATTAAGTGCATATCATAGAAGAGCTGTGGAGCTTCTAGCTGAAAAATGGGTCCCTTTAATTGTTTTTTGTCGAAACCTCAAGTGTTCCCTTCATCCAATCAGATTTTTTATATCAAACGAAAGCTAACACTTCCCCCTAGAAGCATTTCTCGTCACTAGGTCAGCTGATAACGCAATACCATGTTACAGCAAGGCGAATGTGGTAAATATGTTGAAAACTACCTATCCAAGCACTTTTTGACCAAAATGTAGGTTTTAAAAGTCAAAACCTCCAGTGTTCCTTACAATAAGTTTAGTTCATTAAATGAAAAAGCAGACTTATATTGTCCATATACTAGCGTCACTAGAATGAGCATTGGTCAATAATTCTCTTTAAAATGCAAATCTTGCGCAAAAACTTACAAACTAAATTTTCACCTGTTTTGTCATACGGTTGTAAATGCAATGAACTATGACTTTGCTAAAAGAGCGCTTACAAATTGATATGGATGTTCATGAACAATAGTCTGCATATTGTTAACTGATAAGGTATGGTAGTTGCTAATGTCAAACTTGTCAAAGTAATTGTGATTGTATCACACAAGTAAATGAGACACATGTGGCTGTGGACTTAATATGGTTTGGAAACAAGCTCTTCATATGTGAATTTCTTTAGATAATTTTTAAAAACACTAATGCATCCCGGTAGCCAAGCACCAATATGCCTGATAATTGCAGATTGATAATTTTTTTATCACACGAGGACACAACTATAAACACACAGACAAATACGGCGCCATGCTGGACGGTCAGGTAGGATGTCAAATGCTTTCTTGGCTTCGAATACTACTTGTATTTCATAACTTACACCTGTCACGCCATTCTTCAAAAAGCCTTATCAAACAAAGGTGGGTGTGAGCCGGGGGTGTGAGTATACCAGATGATGTTGGCACATTCCATTAATGGATGCAGTATGTTATAGCACAGCACTAGTGTCCCTAGGGCATGTTTCTTTGCTAAAATGCTCTGGTTGAGCTGGCATTGGATGCACATGTTTGTTCCAGGTCAGTCCCATTATTGATGCATGTTAACCCCAAGTATTTAGCAGTTGCTACCTGTGTGACTATGGATGTTGTGTTGTGTGGCTTTTTATGATTATTCGTAACATGAAGGACTTAATTCCCACTTTGAGCCAATTAGAAACTCGTCATCATGGCGTACTGCGGTGTATGCACCCCGGGTATGCACATGACACAATAGGAAAAGGCAGAGACCTTAGACATATATATATGATGTCAAAGGTGTCGACCTTGTCAGATGTTTGACCATTTCTTGGAGGCGCTATTTACATGATTTAATTGAATTTATTTAAGTTCACTGCATCAATATCAAGGCGACGTTCCAATTACCTGTTACAAAATAGATCGAGGCGACTGCATTATATGTAAACTAATAAATAATTAATAACAGTTATAATCAGTTGACAGCGCGGACATTTCTTCGCTTGAAAAAACAGCAAAATACGTCGCGCTTGCGTTGGTAACAGAAAAACCGTGAATTGAATGCCCTATCAAGATTATACTGTATGTATTAGTATAATAGTGGCTACATCAAAAGTGACTAACTTGCGTTTTATATTTTGTGCTTAATCATAATATCTAGTGACAAATGGCAGGTAAGAAAACATAATAATTTCATAAAAAGGAGCCGACTTGGCGGTGTCAATATATTACCCTAGCGAGTGGGATAACCTTAAACATACCATAATCCATGATCGTGTGTTCAGTGCCTCATTTCAAATATATAGTTTTAGTTTTGGTTTTGGTTTTGGTCACGTGGTTTCCTATTGTCCTGCCTAACCACTTGAATCACAAGATATCGAACTCATTGTTTCTACCTTTTGTTTAAAACTAAACATTTGTGGCAGGTAGTTTCGGTTTTGGTTTCAGTTTCTTATAAGTGGTGTGACAAATAAAATTACAGGATTTTCGAGTTACCTGCTCTAAGTATACAAAAGAAATGTTTAAATTTCGCAGTGCAATATTCACGAGCAGAGAAGTCGAACAAAGCAGTCTACATTTAAAAGCATTGATTTAGTTTGAAAGCATTGACAAGAGACTACGAAATCAGCCTAAGCTGATTTCACTGTGAAAATATATAGACCATCGAAATATTTGCATTCGACATTACAAAAGGGGCAACTATTGTAATTGTATAGGTGCTATAAACAAAATCGATTCATGTCCTTAATCCCATGTACCAGAATCGATGGAAGGCCATTATATGACCTCTAATAACCTAATAACCTAATGACTTTTACTGAAGCAATTTTACTGCAAAAAGTAGAAGATAGAGGGGAGAAGAGATGTGTGATGTGTGTGTGTGTGTGTTGGGGGGGGGGGTTGGAGGGCAAGGGGGATATGGGCCGGGAGAGAGAAACATATGAGAGAGAGCATTGGAAGTGAAAGAGAAGGGGAGGAGAGCTCGAGATGAAGATATCGAATGTAGGGGAGGAGGAGGGGAAAGGGTAATTTAGGGAAGATGTGGTTATATAGGAGGGAGCCCCTCTTAAAGAGGTATGGGTTGTGCTTCCGGGGATAATAAACTAATTCATAATCAAATCATCTCCATGCATCGTTTATGTTTCATACAAACAAACAAATCCCCCACCCCACCCCATCCTTCAATATACGCGCATGTATATGATTTCTAGGCCTACATGTAGAACTCGTGAGTGTAATATGCCACCTACCGTCGACAGAGAGCATCAACTGTCGTCCGCGGGATAGATTTCCGATATCAATCATGATAATAATTATGTTAGCACAATAGGCTATTGTATACTTCTGGTTATATACCCTATACTGTGTCCTCCCAGCATAATAGTGTTATGATTACAGACCAGATCAGCTCTACTTTTTAATCCCTTGATTTTTGGTTTCTGAACAAAAGAGAAACCAAAACTATATATTTGAAATGAGGGAGTGCACAATGGTATATGTTGTATCTAGGGTCTTTGATATTGCCCAATAAAATTGCACGTGTATAGGCGAATCCAACGAGCCAAGTGATGGTCAGAATTCAGTCGGCCATTACTGAGTACAGTTGGGTGGATTAAATCCGCTTAAAAATCGATGTTGATTTGTGGCGTATTGTGTTGTAAACTTTCACCATTCTTTTGTCTACGTGTAACAAGAGTGATGGAATGCAATTTTTATATCCCCGCCAAGGCCACATCATTTCACATTTTAGGTGGTATAGACCTAAGGGGGACCCAGTTATGGCTGCCATTGAGGTGTAGGATTGCGTGAAAATGGATTCGTCTATACCTGCCCCATTTATGTTAGGTATCGGGCTCGATGGTATTCGCTGTAAAAGTGACGTCATAATCGGATGAACTACCATAGCAATAGATGAATAGAATTTTTAACTATATCGCCCTGCACTGCAACCAGGTTACACTCATCACCTATGCATACAATGCTGCTCTTTTCAAAAATACTAATTTTATGGTGCGAGTGATCAACATGATATGAATATTCTATAGAATTACGGGTCAGATCTTCATCCCTGTTTGATATATATGGTTCAATGCATAGGTACCGCGTGAACGTTGTAGTGCAGAGCGATATAGTCAATATATTGCTATGGTAGCGTTACGTCACCTCTACAGCGAATAGAGAGCTCTATTTTCGGTAACCGCTCCGACAAGTAGACTATGTAGCTTTTAGGGGCCAAAGTACTTTCTAAAATTAAATGTGATTAAAATCACATTTCATTTTAAAAGATACTTTGGCCCAGGACATTGACGCGGGACTTTGACCCTGGTTAACCACGCTATTTGTATAATTTTATAGACAAGTTACAAAATTTACTCAACCAATTTACAGGAAAAGTAATATCGGAAAAAAAGGTAGATTGTGATATTATGCGAATAAATCTGAACTGAACTGAAGCAGTCTCTAAACTATTTCCCAAAAGAAGATAATTTTAAAGTCCCATCCCGCGGATTACGTGTAATAGTACATGGCGCTGTGTGTTTGTGGTTTTATTTTGCTAAATTAGTACGATACAATAATGTTTTGGGCATTCATTCATCTTAAATAATAAAACTAGAATTGGTTCCATTTTTCTGGATGCCCCCTATGCTTCCTACGAGGGGTCAGGTCATAATGGGACCAAAACTCAAAAAAGAGTCCCACCATGTTGTAAGGTATCTCAAATTGTTCCTCTCATCGCTAGGAATAATAAAAAGTCAATCAATTATCATACTGTTCTACGAATTGAGGGGTTATTTGTCACTCAAAGTCTTGAGAAAGCAATTTCAACAATGATGCAACTAACAAATATATAAATTGATCAACGAGGAGCAAACATTAATTTTTAAATCTTTCTTCAAAACAAATACATACGTACATAAATATAATTGAACACACAAACTTACTGATATTAGGATCCCTAGTACTAAAACAACTATAGTTTTTCAGAAAGAATGAAACGAACCAAAAATGTCGGAGAACAATTGAATATGTGAATACAAAACCCACCCAAGTCCATACTTTTGCTAAATTGAGATAAGCATGGGAAATTGTTGCTATACATAGGCCTGTCATAGGCCCTATGTATGAAAGAACAACTCAAATTCATCCTCTGTGTTTATTGAGCATGTGAATAATAACATGTATGAAAGAACCACCAAAGTCCATGATTTGAGTCTTTTAACACATTGATTGAAATCCAGTATGTATAAAAGTCCACTTGTAACGCATTCATTACTGGAGAGTGACTTTTGAAACAAAATAGATTTAATCAAGGAAAGTGTGTGGTTTATATTACATGGCAGAATGCTTATCAATATTATACATACCTGTGTGCTTTATTTTGTATTATCTTACTAGTGGTAATCTCATTCCAACATTATTGCCTTTGTATATGATTCAAAAACCACCCAAGTCCAGCACTTAAAATGAACCCCACGAAGTCCCTGAAATGCTAATCGTCATACCTAATACAGTTTAACCTACTCATTTGCACATAAAACTTACCATTATTGACAAGGTAAATCTAACTGCAGCAATTAAAATGATACACAGTTTTTGGTAAGAGTGTGGCGGTGTCGCCACGCTGTAGAGTCGCAGCTTAAATTGTCTCAAGATGGACTTGGGTGGGTTTTGAATTCATGTATTCAATTGTTTGCAAATAAAACTCTTCCAATACACTAGCAAATTCTTTGGTTGCACGAAATAATTATTTCTCGATAATTAAGTTGACATATCTCTCATTGATTAGCTTAAACTTTGTTTGATATTCTTTTATCCTTATACAAGGTTTCCCATAAAAAGGTTACACATTACAAATTTACCGCATTTGGCGATGACACATCAGAACAATGTCATTGTTTTCTGATATTATTTACTTATCCTTCTTGTAATTGTTTGCCAAGTTTCAACTCCGTATCTTAAAAGCAACTTAACTTATGAGCGCCAGATGACAGGGGTGTCAAGAGTGAATAACCATCAAAATGTGGCACAATGAGAGTTTAACACAAGCACAACTTTGCTTTCATATTTTTTTCTTTATTACCTTTTTATTTGTTCTCTTATTTTTTTCATGGTTGACTTGCTGTAAGAATATTGTTAAATTCTGAATGAACTGTTTTTGCTTCTACGATGATTCCCAACCAAATTAATGCTTATCCATGTGGCACTATTTGGACAAATGGAATAAAGGAACTGCATAACAATATTGTCCACAGTCCACATACAATGCAAAAAGACATTTAAAAAACCAATGGGATGCACTCATGCAATGCCAATAGACAACTTTTTTCTCAATACCATACAATTTCACATGTTTAAATAACACCCTATACTTAATGCTAAACCATATTTCACAAAATCATACAAATAACACTTACAGATCTTTATAGTAACCTTAATACTAAAACCTACTTTCATTCATGTAACACTGATGAAATTTTGGACGGGGTAATAAAGAAATTTTAAAGCAATAAATTATCCTGAAAAATTCCTTTCACTCAATATTCCAACAATTATTCTGGACTTTTCTAAACACAAAACATTACGTGGACATGTCTTTAAAACCTTTTGCCCCCCCCCCCCCCCCGAATAGCCAATATCAGGGTGGGTAAGAAATTTTCTTTCCGGTCCCTATCTTATTTTCAAATACCACTGTCAGCAGGGAAGAAGGGAAGGGTTATTACCCACGTCTTGGTTGGAGCTTTCCCCTGCCCTGCTCATACTGACCGTGTTATGTGAATATAAGCTCGGGGAAAGAAATTTTTTTACCCTTTTACTGGCTATTTGGGGGTAAAAGTTTTTAAGGACATGCCAACGTAATGTATATACAGTCACATTTACCACCTAAAACTAGCCGTTTCCTTGATTTCCTTCACGTCCTAACCAAGTTTTTATGTAAACAAACATTCACAAGACAATGTGTTGCAAAATTAAATCTTGATTCCAAGGCGAAATGCTTAGTTTATGTAAACAAACATTCACAAGACAATGTGTTGCAAAATTAAATCTTGATTAATCCAAGGGGAAATGCTTAGTTTATGTAAACAAACATTCACAAGACAATGTGTTGCAAAATTAAATCTTGATTCCAAGGCGAAATGCTTAGTTTATGTAAACAAACATTCACAAGACAATGTGTTGCAAAATTAAATCTTGATTCCAAGGCAAAATGCTTAGTTTATGTAAACAAACATTCACAAGACAATGTGTTGCAAAATTAAATCTTGATTCCAAGGCGAAATGCTTAGTTTATGTAAACAAACATTCACAAGACAATGTGTTGCAAAATTAAATCTTGATTCCAAGGCGAAATGCTTAGTTTATGTAAACAAACATTCACAAGACAATGTATTGCAAAATTAAATCTTGATTCCAAGGCGAAATGCTTAGTTTATGTAAACAAACATTCACAAGACAATGTGTTGCAAAATTAAATCTTGATTCCAAGGCGAAATGCTTAGTTTATGTAAACAAACATTCACAAGACAATGTGTTGCAAAATTAAATCTTGATTCCAAGGCGAAATGCTTAGTTTATGTAAACAAACATTCACAAGACAATGTGTTGCAAAATTAAATCTTGATTCCAAGGCGAAATGCTTAGTGGTCGAGGAGTCCCATCTCCTCGTGACCAAAACTGTTGTTGTCCAGTCCATAAACATTTGGACACCACTGTACCCAGCAAACACAAAACGTTTTCGACATCATTCGCAAAAGGTTATAAAAGGTTGTCAGAAAACGTTTAAATGTCGGGTTATATATAAAAGGGTATATAAACGGTATAAAACATTTTCATAACATTAAAACCTACTGCAAATATTATAACATACTGTTATTTAAGTGTTGACAAAATATTTCGCAAACATTTTTTGCAAAAATGGTTTACAAGAACATTTTGAAAACATTTGTTTAAAATATTGTTGCAGTGTGTTTTCATACAAAACGTTTTAAAACGTTTTCATGACCTTTATATAACCCAACATTAAATGTTATTAAAATATTTTTACCTAATCCAAAACCCAAAATATAACTTAGTTGCCATGCATCAGCATCATGGTAAATTGCCAGAATTACACTTTTAAAATTTCCCCTAGTCAATGACTGGACATACTTTTAAATTAGCTGACATGTAAAAAGTAAAGGTAAATGAGACGATCCTGTATAAACAGTGATCGGAGTGCCCATCTCTCTTTCATTGGGGATTGGGCCAGACTCCTCCATGTAATGTTGCTTTAGGGGGATCACTACACCTCCTCCACGGCGAGTCTGTTACCTTCCCAGCATTTAAGAATGCCGGTACCCATTTAAACACCTGGGTGGAGAGGAGTAATCGAGATAAAGTGCCTTACTCAAGGGCACAACACGATGGCGTCGCCGGGGCTCGAACCCGCAACCTTCCGATTATGAGTCAGTGCCCGTTCCGCTAGGCCACCGTGCTGACATGTAACCAAGTCAAAATGATCGCTGAAATGACATGTATGTTAGACACAAGGTCTATTTCCCTAAGAAATGTTGAAGGATGCCAATGACATATTGAGACAATTTAAGCTGCGACTCTACATCGGGGCGACACCACCCCACCCTTACCAAAACTCGCATTAATGAACGCACATATATAACAAGCTTTGAATAAACTATTGTCTCACTGAACATCATCAATTTATATCACTCATGTACAGAGCACAAGTAAAGTTGTGAGGTCCAATAAAAAAGAATTGAATACCCCAACACTTACCAATTAATGGTATTGCCATGGAACAACTCCTGGAAGTGGCAACTGCTCATTAGTATGAGCCGCAGTGTTATTTAAATAGCGTATAGTTATTCAAATTTGCTCTTAGGTCTTATAGCGGGCGGTGCACATCGATTACACCAGGTAAATAATTCTTTTAGTACGGTCGGGAAAATTAACCAATAGAAATACGCATAGCGCGCGAGTCACGTATTTGCCAGTGACGTCATCGAAATTGACTCTGATATACAAAATTCATTCCTTCGACCTTTGATGCCTACATTTCGACTCTGGTTAGAAAAGTATGAAAATATCGCTTCATTTCTGGTCTCTATAAAAACCTTTTGTTTGGCTGCAGTTAGCTTACATCGGCGCTTTAAATTCCGAGTCGGCGCTTTAAAACCAAACATTGTGCAAAATTCGGATTTGATTGAGTTTTGAATAGTGAAAGATGTGTAGCGGCGCATTGCATAGTGGGAAATATTTATCGTACTTTTTACACTTAGCCTGAGTCTATTAAACATGTTAAACACGGCGGAACAAAATCGCCATGCGTGGCTGTTGAAGAACTAGTGGATTCAATCTACTATCGCGGCAATTTCTAACACGAAGATATAGGGATGATGACGGTGTGCGGTAGTCATGGCATGCAGAGGTAGCATGGCTAAAGTGCAGTCATGGCAAGGTTGTTTGGTGAATGGAATGCGTATATCACCTTTCTGTACAGTATAAGCTGGTATATATCGTACACCATTTTGTTTAAAAAATGAGTATCATAATATTTAATGTATTAAATGCTTAAACTTTGAAATTTACCTGACTTTGAAGTGCAGAGCTCCGAAATCTATCTAAGTAGGGTGGTATGAAATTCTGTTGTGTGACCCCATTTGAGTATTAGAATTATATTCAAATAAGGCTGAATTCTAACAGCAAACCACAACTTATCATAATTTAAAAGCGATGTTAATTAACGAAGATAAATAATCGAGAATACAATTAATGACAATTCACTATGTAAACCACTCCTCCCTACGCTATACACAAAGTCGCCTAACCCCATTTCCCTAAAATGAAATTTTCAAAAAATTGAACTTGAGATGGACCTCGAACCATTGCCGCACATTGCCGCTTACGAAGTAATACCAGGTTAATAGTACCCATGCGCGCGTGCGTTTAACCAGTCGGCCATCGATTCCTACGTAGACATCTTGAAATTTTTAGTTATACACATAACTTTAACATATCGGATATAGAATCAAATATTATGACAAATAAAGACAGAAAACGTGCCCTACTTTACTTGCTTTTAACATTAATGTGTATGGCTACTAGTATATTGACAATATTTGTTGGTAATTGTGTGTTTCTCACTGCATACAGAAAATATGATGGGTCCATGCTATTAAAGGGCATATCTATTGCAAAAACAAGTTTAACTCCATTCGAAGAAAATAATTATTACATTACAAGTTGGCACTCGTTGCAATTTTTTTATTCGTATTTCTCCTGAGAAAAGACAAATTGTGTTGGTAAAATGCTGGCTCGTACGGCCCTTTTCAGCGTTCAAAGCAAAATTGATTACCAATGTAACAGTCTCCTCCGCAGCCAATTTGGTTACGCGTAACCAAACTGGCTGCGGAGGAGAAAATGTGTTTCCAAACACGGAGAACTTTTTTGATGTTCATTGGTGTATGTAAAGCGCGACCTTCAACGCGCAAAATTGGGAAGTTCCAGATAGATGCATACAGTTCTGTTGGCCATGGAAATTGGTTATTTGAATAATAAATACAATCTTTCTAGCACGTTTGTGTATAAATGGTATGTCATGCTCAAATTCTGATCATACGGAGAAATTGATATAAAGTATTTTTTTACATTTTTTAGTCCAAGTATTTCTCATCAAGTTGACATACATATTAATTTTAATATCACATTTTATTGACATATAATAAAGAAGCGGCTTGATTTTATCCATACGTGTAAAAACCATTAAATTTGTAATACTTGATTCAGAGTTTTTTTCTGATAAAAATAACAGTATACGTTATGTGCATTGACAGTGTTTGTAGTCCATTCTCTCAAAGCTGGCCATGTTCCTATCATGACATCAATGTAGTTTCTAGGTCAAATCTGTCTCGTTCGAAGGAATTCACCGCTTACAGTTGGTTTTTGTGTAAAATCAATTTTAAACAACTTACTCAAAAAAGGAGTAATTTTCATTGTCCTCATAATATTAGCTTGTCAATGATATGATGTTGTCCGAACAATATATATGCCCTTTAATAGTACATACACAATACATGTATTTTGACTTCGCCAGTGATTCGCGGTACGTGGTAGGTCTATCAAGTAGATTCTACCAGTTTTCTTGTATAGACGCTCTGTGTGTTACCATTTATATAAAAAAATCCAGATTACACCCCAAAGTTTATTTCAGAAAATAAAAGATTACCATAAAAACGAAACAGTAATCTTTGGTGGGGTCTAATGTAATTTTACATAGAATTTTCGCCATCTTTTCAGTCTTTATTTTCACTAAATTCAAAAAATATTTTGGCGTATATAAAATTAAAATTAAATACTCGGCCTCCTAAACCACATAAACTGTAGCACGCTTGGGTATCACGAATCGTTATATATGATGTACAGTTAATATTCATATATTCTTTTATACATAGGATGCTTCAGTTTTGGCACAAAAATATTTCATTGAAAATCCACCCACTTGGCTATTTCAAAAAGGTAACCAGGCTTCCTTAGCATGTGCAATAAATTAGCATTAAAATTAATCTTATTCTATAGGGATTCTAGAAACACTTGGCGTATGGCGTCTACTGCTGTGTATGTAAACCAGACTTGAATCATAAATGAATACGTGATATGGCAACATGTGACCAGTAGTCAGTCCCTAGTCCACATACTGTCACACAAGTCGTGTTCACACGGTCGGACTTTCAGTGACTTATTGCAGGGAACCTCTATTATTATCGGGAATTGCCTGTCTCACATGATCGCACACAAGGTCGTAGGCAATTGGTGGGACCTCATCTGCCCAGAACATATTGACCCAGGTCAGCATACCGCCATATCCTTCCCGACATGCTTAGTAGCCAAGTCCGTAGAAGAGTGGATCCACACACTATGTACACAAATATACATTTGGCCACATTTTATTATACGATTAATACGAATTTATTAAACATGGTAACAAATATTCTCTAGCAAATCGGTTATACGGTGGAACTGGTAGGCATATTATAAATTCGGGATATTAAATATCTTCCTGACCAGCCAGATCTGCGCATGGTCAAAGACGAGGATAGACGAGTAACAGACCGACGCAAACTGGCTTAGTCTCCACATCAGCCAGTTTGGTTCCGCCCCTCCACATGGAGCGTAACCTGTGTAGGAGACTCGGTCGGACCTGGTGGGACCTCATCTCTCCCCATCGATTGAAAATTTGTGATTTCTAATCCCCGACATTGCTCTTATGAACTGACATCCACCTGCTTATTGCCGGTAATAAGTGACTTATGTCCGACCGTGTGAACACAACTAGTTAGTTGTGATTTCTTCAATACTTCATGCCTGGAGCCAAATAAGATTATGTCTGATTCGTGCAGATTGATGGGTTTTTTTCACAAGAGGAAATGAATGCGAACACACAGACGAATATGGCGCTATGATGGAACACTCCCACTCCTCCCTACGTCAAAAATTTAAAAAAAAGCTGGCCAAACTGTCCCTAAAATGAACATTAATCGATCAATGAATAGAAAGGAACAGTATATCAACAGTCCTACATGATATCTCTCCTGTCACTCGTGTAGATTTTTACTTATGCGTTTACATTTAAGTACAGTTACGTACAACTTACACAATGAGGCACTTGTCGGCTGCTACATGTGTATCTTTTTTACATACAAAACATCTCCGAGCCACGTCTTAGTTTGGTTTAGGAATGTCCTCTCACTGTTGCAGGTTGTGACAAGCAACGGGGTGCAACGTTAATTGTTCTATTGTGTCTGATTAGTGCGCTGACATATTGGAAAATGTTGCCAATCAATATTCATGAGAGTGTACTTTCAACGTCCAGTTTTCAAAATTGGGTGACTTCTGTTTCGCTGGTTTACATGTGACTGGTCATTTTAATTACGTAAAGCTTAACGGCATTGATGTCATCGAATGGCTGCCTAGTGCTGTTATGTGTTTAGTTTCTATAATAATTATTATAGATAATTTACATATAGTTTAATTTGAATAATTCGTTTGTTTTCTTTTTACAGTGTATGGAGAAATATCGGATAATGTGATATTTGATTTCAAACAAGCCGATATTGACATTTCTGACAATTTAGATATATCAGATAATTAAGTAGATAATTTATAGCTTTGAATGATTTATTTTGATTTTTTACATATCACATAATAGAATATTTGACCTTGCGAAATACCAGATAATTATATACCGTATAGCATTTAATAGATGGAAATATCGGACAATATGAGTGGAAGGTGAAATATCGGATATTCTATGGGTTACATGCTCTGTATCCGTATAATCCATTGTCTGAGGCAGATTCCGTGCGCATGAAATGTACCCTTAGTTACTCTTCACCGTTAGGTAAAAAAAATGTTATGTTGGCGTAACCCGACCGACCTTATAATTAGGCCCGACCCTACACAAAAAAAACCAATTTTTTTTTAATACATTTTTTTACATACGCTAACGACTATTCTGACGACTATTCTGTTTCAGTGGTTGGTAAATCTGGTTCAAAAACAATATTCCAATCGATTAAAAGAAACTGTGTGATGAATTCCAACATGGATATGTTGCGCAAAGAGTCCAGACAGTGAGGGACAATTTGACTTCCGTTGGCTTGCGGTCCCTATCGAGACATGCAATTGATCGAGCCAATGCAAGAAGTACAAAGAGTATTATATTTAAGACTCATATTGGTGGGTACTTCTAACAAAAGAATCTTTCAACTCGTTCAACATTGTTCAAAAACAGTTCCTGAAAAAAAAAAATTACAAATTAAAAAAAAAAATCCCTACCAACCTACCCTATTTTTGATCAGCCCGTTACGCCAACATTACAATTTTTTGTCTTATGAACTAGACCTAATGAACTAGACCAGAGACATGACAAAAAATTGAGGGTAGAAATTTTGTAACCTGGAACAACTCTGCTAGAGGGCGTTTTTCAAAATCGGCCGCCAAATCCCATTTAATTATATACATTTAGGCTTAAAAACAGACCAGGACTACAAATATTTCGTAGTAATATAGGTACAGGAAGACACCAATCTTCAGTCTGTATTGAGTCACGGTGTCTTCCTTTACCTATAAATATTATACAAATATTGAATGAGGGCAAAAATTATAGGCCGAGGTGACCCAAAACCATGACTATGCCCGAAGCGAAGCTGAGGGCATAGTCATGGTTTTGACATCACCGAGGGCCTATAATTTTAAACTGTGCCCCGAATATTAAGCAGTCAATATTTGTTTTATATACCGAATAATATAGATTCTTCTCATTTGATTGGTTAAAAGATTTCCTGACTGACAAGGCCTACAAGCCTTTAACTGCATAGGCCTTTAGGCTTAAATGCACACAGCATGACAGTGCATGCAAGAGCAAGGGTGCAGAATTTGGACCGATATCTACCGATGTCATAATCTAAAACAACCCTACCGTTTCTGTGCTAACATCACACACTGCCGAGTCTCCAGGTCGTAGTAATTTGTCTAATGACATGTAACATTTTGTAAACAATCACTGCACTCACTACGGCGGCCGGTGTCGTCAAGCAAGGAGAGGTCAAATTCATTGCGAACTGTGACCGCGATAGTCTCAACACTCGTAATCAACGCCGGCCGTATAGTGGGTGCGCAATGTATACGAGCGATCTGTGTAATCGGGGTTGCGAATATGATGGAATATCCAATTATTTTCCGGGCATAGAATCAACTGTGCCCGGGGCACAGTTGTTGTATGACGTCATCTTGATAGAAAAAGGGGGCACAGCTATTTTAATGACTCCACTTTTAACCAATCAGATGAGAGGAATCTATATATGAGGTATATAATAATAAATAGTTGTAAAAGGAAGCGGTTTCTACCCTCACTTTTTTTGTCATGTCTCATGGTCTAGTTCATAACTTTGAAAAGTAACCTGGGTGTATTTCTTTGGAGAGTAACTTAGGGTGCATTTCATGCACACGGAATCTGTCTTAGACAATGGATCAATATAGCATAGTCTTTATTTTATATTATTATTATATTGGTTATCCTGGTTATCCGATTGATACACACGTACAACATATTTTTCTGAAAGCCTTGATATTGGAAAACATCCAAAATTTTTCATGCTTATTTCTATATTTAATAGCTGCCGAAATTCGTGAAGCATTAGCACTATGGCGTGAGTTGTTCAACAGCGGTGACTCCAAAGGTATGGCTGAACTATACACTGAAGATTGTAAACTCTTGCCGCCAAATGCAAAAATGATTGAGGGACGAGAAGGTAATGATGCAACATTGGTGTTATATACAAATCGACATTGAAATGAAATTTGCAATGCATTGTGGGACAGTTTTTACAGTTTTGGGACACATTACCCTCTGACCTATTAGGAAAATAGTTTTTTTGTGCGTTCAAAATATTATTTAAAATGTTTTACTAGAATGGAAATTGTGTAAAAAACGCGATTATTTCATAAATTTATTATTAAAAATATTGTTAATGATAACATTAATACTATAATAAATGAATGAATAATAATTACAGCAATTTCCCCGATATGTCCGAAGTCAAAGTGTCCCAAAACTGCTCTCAAAAACCGGAAGTTACAATGCCGATTGGGCTTGTCTTTCTTGTACGGTTTCTATCCAACTCCCCTTGGTGGAGGGGTAACGCGGATAGGTTGGTGGTGCGCTATGATGAGATGAAGTTATTTGAGGTAGAGGTTGGTTATTGCTTGCTTGAAGAGGTTGCTGTCGTTGATGCTGGTGATGTGTTGAGGTAGTGAATTCCAGTCTCTTGTCGTTATCGGAATAAATGAGTTCAAAAAACAGTCTTTATTGGCTTGAACTGGTATGTAGCTATTGATATTTGAGCGGCGTGAGAACCGAGTGACCGGGCGAAGTAGTTTTGTACCGGGATTGCAAGGAGACCCTCCGTGCCTTGTGGAAATTAGTGAGCCTAGCAATTTTCCTACGGTTAACCAAGGGTTCAATGTCTAGATTGGACATCATATCTGTCACACTGCTGTAACGGCCATAATCATTCATAATAAACCTAACAGCTCTCCTCTGAATAGATTCGAGCTTATCAATGAGAATTTGAGTATATGGGTCCCATATAGCGGCTCCATACTCAAGAATAGGTCTAATAAGAGTTATGGAAGCTAATCGCTTGATGCGCCTGCTACATGGATTTAAGTTTCTACGAACAAATCCAAGGGTGCGGTTGGCCTTTGCAGCAACACGAAAGATATGTTGATTCCATTTCAGATCACTGGAGATGTCCACTCCAAGGTAACTGTGACAAGAAGTGTGTTGAAGTTGATGACCATTAAGTGAATACTCAAACTGATGTGGTGATTTGGCCTGGGAGATCCTCATCACATAGCATTTCTTCTCGTTAAATCTCATCATCCAGCGATTTTGCCACTCAGTGAGTTTATTGAGATCATCTTGTAACTTATTGGCATCTTGTGGTCCAGTTATGGTGCGATATATGACGCAGTCGTCCGCGAATAGACGTATGGTTGACTGAATTCCATGAGGCAAATCGTTAATGAAAATTAAAAACCAGAGTGGGCCTGTCACAGTACCCTGGGGTACACCAGATGTTACTTTAATCCAGTCTGAACTCTCTCCATTAACAATGACTCGTTGCTCTCTCTCTGTCAGGAATGACTTGACCCAGGTGTAAAGCTTCCCTGTGATTCCATACTTGTTGATCTTACTAAGTAGGCGTTGATGTGGAACTTTGTCGAAAGCTTTTTCGAAATCCATGATAATCATGTCTGTTTGCTTGTTGGTATCAGCAGAAGTCAAATCATGCATGGTGTTAATAAGCTGCGACTCACAAGAATGACGTTTGCGAAATCCGTGTTGTTCCTGGCAGAGGAGATTGTGTTGGTCAAGATGATTCATAACCGTAGAGTGAACAATGTGTTCCATGAGTTTACAACATATGGATGTAAGACTGACCGGTCTATAATTCAGAGGATGAAATTTGTCTCCTTTTTTGAAGATGGGGCTGATGTTAGCCTGGAGCCAATCTTTTGGGAGCTTTCCTGTTTCCAAAGATGATCTAAAGATTATGGTGAGAGCAGGGGCTATGACCTCAGCAGTAGTTTTCAGGATCCATGGTGTTATTCCGTCATTTCCAGCTGCTTTGTTGACCTTGAGATCTTTTAATAGCTTCTGAACACCTTCCTCTTTGATCTCAATCTCAGGGATGCTTGGGATGTCATGATCCAAAGATGGTGGTTCTGGTACAACACCAGGAGGTTCCTCGGTGAAGACAGAATGGAATTGAGTATTGAGTAATTGTGCCTTCCCTTTGTTATCCGACACTAGCTGATGTCCATCTCTCAGAGCCTGCATACCACTGTTGTCAGTCTTCATGGACTTGATGTAACTGTAAAATTGTTTGGATGATTCTAAAGTGGTGTCTTGAATGAACTTCCTTTTCCTTTTTCTAGTTTCCTTCTTAATCTCACTTCTAGTTTCCTTCTTAATCTCACTTCTAATTTCCTTTGCTTATTCGTAAAACATTCAATAAGGCTAAAAAATTGATATATCTCAAAGCTCACGCGCGTGTTCGTTTTTCTTAGCGCCTCCATGTCCGCTGAAACAGCAAATTCATTTTTCGTTTTTGTGTTTTAGTTTTCTTGTCGTAAAATCGTGATATTTTGTGACAAATTTGGAAGAAAAGTTACTTGATTCGATTCTCGCATTGTTTAGATATAAAACAATTGATATTTGTACTTCAATTGTGTAAATTAACCACAATTTTATGCTGCATACTTTTGAGCACTCGCAAATGACATCTTAATTCAAAATTTAGTTATACAAATCTTTAAAAAATACTCTATTCCGCATTCGTTTTTGAAATTGCCATGGGATTTGAGACATAACAATTTTTTTAGCCTAATGCGCTGCCATAATGAAGCTATGTTCATTTATTTAGTATTATTATCACTAAAATAAAGACATAGATGTCAGTGCAAAAGAGAAACACATAATCTTAGCGCTCCTTTACGTTACAACTGCAAATTGATGCTCTAATCTTAAGCACAATATACAATTGACATAAAAGTAAGCTTACTTATACCATGTATACTCTTATAGCTACTTTTAGTGCACATTAAGGGGACTGTATGCCTTAAGGAGGTACTTCCCCTCTAAGTTTTCTGATAAAATAATTTATTTCTTAAAAAGTAAACAATAAAAACTGTTTAACAAATAACGGTTAGAATGAAAGCCATTTTGAGGAAAAATTATTGTATATCATTATAACACCAATTTCATGTTTTTTTTTGTGATATCCCAAGTTAGTCATTGACCAGATCGACAGCATTTTCTCCCCAATGTTAATGTCAATGACAATGTCAATGACAATGGAGATGATTACGATGATGATGATGATAATGATGATGATTACGATGATTACGATGATGACGATGATGTCGATGACAATAACGATGATAACGATGTCGACGACGATGACGATGACGATGATGATGATGATGATGATGATGACGATGACGATGACGATGACGATGACGATGATGATGATGATGATGATGATGATGATGATGATGATGATGATGATTTTATCCTTTCAGCATGTGGGAAATTGTACGAGATGCTGTTTGCCTCGGGTTATAAATGCAAAGAAGTCAATCCGTGTAAATACACCCAGACGGGAATGGACGCTGTTAATGAGGGTGAGACTTTATGGGAGAGTTGCACCACCAAGCTCTTTAAACAGGATAAACCGAATGATGTTGAGGACTTCAAGTAAGTGCAACATACACTCGGGGAAAATCGTGTCTTATAACTCGAAATCGTATCTTATAGCAATAATTATGGTATTGTAACTAGACACGAAGAACAAGGAATCGTGTCTTGATGCAAATAACGGGTACACCCCGTCAGTCCGAAACTCCGTCCCGTCAGTCCAAACCACCGCTAGTCCGAATTTTAAGCTTACCTAACGCTAACGCTAACGCTAACGCTAACCCAAACCCTAAACCTAACCCTAAACCTAACCCCAACCCAACCCTAACCCAAACCCAAATCCTAAACCTACACCTAACTCTTACCCTAACCCTAAAAATCGGACTATATAACGGTGGTTCGGACTGACGGTGTCTCGGTCGGAATGACGGTGAGACCCAGAAATAACAATGTTTAGTGCCAGTTTAATGATCATCAGACTTAAGTTTTCTGATAAAGTAATTTATTTCTTAAAAAGTAAACAATAAAAACTGTTTAACAAATAACGGTTAGAATGAAAGCCATTTTGCGGGAATAATTATTGTATATCATTATAACACCAATTTCATGGTTTTTTTTGTGATGTCCCAAGTTAGTCATTGACCAGATCGACAGCATTTTCTCCCCCAATGTTAATGTCAATGACAATGTCAATGACAATGGAGATGATTACGATGATGATGATGATAATGATGATGATTACGATGATGACGATGATGTCGATGACGATGACGATGACGACGATGATGATGACGATGTCGATGACGATGACGATGACGATGACGATGAAGATGATGATGATGATGATGATGATGATTATGATGATGAAAATCGTATCTTATAACTCGAAATCGTATCTTATAGCAATAATTATGGTATTGTAACTAGATACGTAGAACAAGGAATCGTGTCTTGACGCAAATAACGGGTCATCCAGGTATTGATTACTTGAATACAAGTTTGTAGTAAGTTTTTATTTTGGATTATCTGTGTATCGTTGGTATATGAAGAACTTTGTTGCAAAAGCCCTTACATCCACCTTTATACTTTTTGAGATAAACAACTTTTTTTAATTGTTCAAGTAATACTTGTTCGATTTAATTCAATTTGGGTTTGGATAGAGTGTTGATGAATAGAAACTAAAAGAATAGGTTTATTACAACTTTTTAAGCCTTCCTATTTATTTTATTATTTATTTTATATCACGCCTTTTGTGGATGTAAGGGCTTTATGCAACAAACTAAATTTACCCCTTTTCTAGAAACCACATTTGCAATCAAATTTGACCCCATTTGTATGCACTACTTTATGTAACTTGACTAATGCTTTCAAAATCAAATTTAATTAAATGCCATTTCCGATGCTACAACTCTTGTTAATTACAATGATTGTTTTCAAGCATAATGACCCCAAAACAGATCTTTTTGGTTTTAATAGTTAAAGAACATTCAAGGCTACTATTATACCTAAATTGTATACTCATTTTAAGTTCAGATTTCCGGAAATTCCCTAAGATTTTCCAAACGGGAAATGTACAATATCCAATATCTCCGGAAGGAAAGGTGGTATGAAGGTCAAACAACCACCAAAATGTGTATTTTTACACACACACTATAATGTCATGCCATTAACTCAATTGCAGCCAGAGGTGGATGTAAGCGCTTTTGCAACAGAGCTCTTCATATTGTGGAATAAGAGAAGTTGTCCAGAACATCAAAACTGAAATAATGATCAGTACCAACTTTATAATACCACGTTAATATAAATCCTTTGGTAATGACGAAACCAAAAATGACTCAAAATACTTTCACTATCCACTCGTTCGCTTCAGCAACAGTTCTTCATACCGTTCCACTTGACAGACTTTAGCTTGTTGAATCAGTTGTCTGCATGACGATGAAGACCAAAATAAATCTATCTCTTTTTGGGATGGCTCCACAATATTGCCTAATCCGTAAGAGCTACGGACGTCAAATTTGCAGGTTTTTAATATTTTTACAGATACAACACATGACTAAAATATAAAGCAAATCTGAGGGGGTCAGGTGGGGGACCTCCTTGATTTCATATGGAGTGACCCAATGAGCTAACACTTCCCCCTAAAAACACTTTTTTTCAAACACTTGTTTATAGCAAGGCGAATTAGTTAATAGTAGTAGTAAGATATATACTAGCCAATTCTCTTTAAATTGCAAATCTTCTGCAAAAAGTTACAATTTTCGCCTGTTTTGTCATACGGTTGTAATTTCAACATGTTCAATGAACTACGAATTTGCTAAAGATCGCTTACAAATTGATATGTTTCATTGTTGTTATAGCTCATGTCCTTTGATGTTTAGGTCGAAATAACACAACATTTAGATTTGTCAAGATCTGTAAATTTCCCTTTAATTTGCATGGGATTTCGCTTGCTGCTTGACTTAATATTGCATACTAAACCTATAATTTAAAATTTTGAAAACGTTAATAAATGTCTTTTTGTGCCTAAGTATTACGATACGTGAATAACTCAGAGTTTGGTACCTTTGTCATTGTCACAAATGTAAACATAGCCTGCTAGTGGTTCAGCCGAAAGCCGTGTATTAAAAAAAAAAATAAGGAATTTACATGAATCTGTAATTTAGATACTGACAGTATCTAAATTAGCTACATGTATTAGAATGGGGCTTCAACTTTGTTAATACTGCTGTTTTGTTTGTTTTTTGCCAAATTTTTCATTTCAAAAATACCAAATGACAATTTGAATGACTTATCCTTCACTTTTAAGCAATTTATAAACAATTTTGATTTTTTACACTTTCGCTGGGATCACTGAATGGGTCTTTAAGTAAACTAGCTGGGATACTCTTGAAACCTGAGATAATTCCACTCATCTTTCTCATAGTTCATTGAACTTCCTGGTTGAACAATAAAATAAGTCTAAATCAAATACTACATGTAGTAACGTTAGAATAATCTCTTCCCAGGCACTGTTACCCGGGGTCCCGACATTGCCCGTATGAACTCTACCCTCCTGGCCTGGCAAACCTGGAGCTGTGGATATAACTGCATTGAAGCAATATCAACACAACGTAGATTTATGAGAATTGAACAAAGCATTGTCTCAACAAAACTACTTTGATAGAAAATCTAACTTTTATCTCAATACAAAAATATTTACCTGCAAAATGTTTTTGTTACTATAGAAATTTTCCATGATTATTAAAAACACCACCACCACCACCACCACCACCACCACCACAACAACAAACAACAACAACAACAACAACAACAACAACAACAACAACAACAACAACAACAAAAACAGCAGGTGATAGGTATAATGGCTGTGTAATCAATCTTAGAAATGTTTTCCAACATGGCTGTTATTTAAATTGTTATACGAATGAGAGGAAGGACTTACCCATGTCAATTTAGGTCTTAGAGATCACAATTATACCGCTTTTTGAATCGTGTATACATTCGCCCTTCCCGAATAAACAGACCTTCCCTGGTTTGCCATACAGCGATTGGAATGTGTCTTGCATACCGTCAAACTTGACAACTCATAGTATTAATTAATTAATTTGTTTCTTTTTCTCCCTTTATTCACAGAGACATCGTTGTCTGGAAAAGAGTGAACGGCTCTTTGAAGCTCCACATGGATGGAATACTGACCAGTAACGTACTAGGTGGGGCTGAGGAGAGGGGGAAGAGGGCCATCCTACAGGTCATGCCATGCGATCTACCTATCCACACTGTTATCAAATTTGCCACGTGCATCTTGCTTTTGGTCAAAATTAACATAGTACTCAGGGGTGGTGCAATAATTATGTGTACCCCTGGGGGTGAATTCTCAAAATGGTCTGCCAAAAACGCTTGCCCCCCCTTTGGCCATGCCAAAAATCTTTGCCCCCCCTTTCGACGTGGCAAAAACCTTTGCCCCCTTTTGACGTGCCAAAAATCTTTGCCCCCCCTTACACATGCAAGATTTTGGGGAACCCGAATTTAAAACCTTAAATTGTCTTATCATATAATGCGAGCGCAGCGAGCAGTGAATTTTGCATATTTGAATGTGTTCCTAACGTTTTCCTACGCCTTTTTAGGGCGTAATATAGAAACGGTACCCAAAATATCTGTGCCAAAAATTGCTTGCCCCCCTTTCGACCTGCCAAAATCGCTTGACCCCCCTTTGACCTGCCAAAAAATGCTTGCCCCCCCTTCTGGCCTGCCAAAAATTTTTGCCCCCCTATAATTCACCCCGGGGTACACATAATTATTGCACCACCCCTCAGCGAACACAAAATAAAATGTTTTAAAAACTTTATAAACTTTACCAACGGCGTTTGGAATTCGTAACCTCTCTATTATACCCCCAAACGCAAAAACAGGTAGATCGGGTCCGTAGAACATTATTTGTGACCCGTTCTGACAAAACCAGGAAAAAGTCACATTTTCGACACTTCATAATTTGAATAAAATTGTAAACAATAGACAATAAGCTATTAAATGATACCAAAATTATATAGATGGCATCAATACCTTTGTAAATGATACCTTGATATTTTTGCCAAATTGCAATTCTGAGTAATGCGCCAATTAGTCTTCTGCCTTTAATACACAGGATTGAATAGGGATTATTATAGTTCAACTGTTAATTATTGAAAGATTCGAGCCAGGTATACCAACTTGGTGTGGGGAACAAAGACAAAGACAAGATAAAAACTAATGCAGTATGTAAACCAGAATGGTGTACATGCACTGTTACGTCTGCATTAGAAAAATCCAAAACCACAGGGATGGTAGACAAAGTTAACAAAAAATACAACTGACGTTTCGAGCAGATAAACTGCTCTTCTTCAGGGACAGACAACAAAATATAAAAGCAAACAACGAAAACTACATACTGTAACTGTAGTTAAAAAAAAACAATTTTGTAAAAATAAAATTCAAGTCAAAAACTGAAGGCAAGTTCAAATAGAACTCAGTAGCAAACAAAGCTCAGAGCAAAATAAGCACGTCTTACCTCTATGAAAGACGGTTCACTACAATGAGAAACAGAAAAGCAATATAATTATGTAAATGAGCAACACCGCAGGACAATAGGGTATTGTCCTAATTGACAGGATGTAAATGTCAAGAGGGGTCGCAGTCAATACACTGATCTATACTCTAAGCCCACTGATACCCATCAGTTTCTTCACTGGACCTCATGTCATCCTAAACACACAAAGCATAGTCTTCCATACAGCCTGGCCTTCCGTCTTAACAGGATCTGCTCTTCTCCAGAGACCCTTACCACCAGAACTGCAGAACTTAAGGACTTCTTGAAGGCCAGAGGCTATCCTATAGGTGTCATTGACAGACAAGTCAGCAGAGCCCTTACTATACCCAGATCTGAAGCTCTAAAGCCAAGAGGCTCTGACTCTAACTCCAGTCCAGAACGGGTCCCTCTTGTGGTTACCTTCCACCCGTCTCTACCTAAACTGTCTCAAATCCTGAACAAACACTTACCTATCCTTCACTCTTCCAGCAGATGTAAGAAGGCCATACCCAATGTTCCCATGGTGGCCTACAGAAGAAGTGCCAACATAAAGGATATGGTTGTACGTTCTACTCTCCTGCCTGTACAACCTCCTCCCAGAGGCTCATTTACTTGTGGCCAATGCAGATCATGTAAACACACAAGCGTTGATCATCATGATCATATTGATGGACTTGGGCCAGTATCACACACTTATGAAGACACTACATTCACCAGCTCATCTACTGGAGACACCCACACTATCCATAAACATCTCAACTGTCAAACTGATAATGTTGTGTACCTAATTACTTGCACACAATGCCAAAAACAGTACGTAGGAGAAACAAGCCGCACTCTTGAACAACGTCTGGCTGAACACTGTGCCGATGCCCGACACAACAGAAATACACCTGTTGCCAGACATTTTAATCAACCCGGCCACAATGCACGTAACATCTCAGTTATTTGTATCGACAAACCACCCAAAACTAACAGTACTATGAGGAAGAAGTTAGAGAAGGATTGGATCGCTAAATTACAGACCAGTAACCCTCATGGTATAAACATGAAAGAGTAATTTTCTGCCAGTGTATCCTTTTAGGCCTATGGATCTTGTTAGCATTTACTATTGGATCTAGGCCTACATGTATTGTACATGCTTGATGTGTCAATTCACATTTGGCTTTCTTACTGTAGGCCTACTTGCTTGTTAATATTTTTCCATCTTTCAGTAGACCATGTATCACTTCCTATTTTGGCATATTTCATGCCAATTAGTAACGGTATTTTACTGTGCTTTGGTTATAGTGATTTTGCTTACTTTTATCCGTAGGCCTATACTCATGCTCTGAAGTTAATTATAATTATGTGCGGACCATTTGCATATTTTACTTTTTCTCTGTTTTTCTAACCCCCCCCCACCTACTCTTTTTTCTGTATGCATGCTACACTTTAATATTTGAGTACTTACTCGACTTTATTGTTTTATTCAGCAAATTTAACTTAAACAAAAAAACAAAATTAATTTTTTAATTATTAATTTATTTATTTTTTAACACATGTATTTTGTAGGCTTACAATACTTGGGTTGTAATATGCATATCACTCTTCTCTCTTTTAGTTTGTGTGACATTAGTCCACTTATCTCTCTCTATTCATTCTCTTCCTCTTCTATTGACTGCGACCCCTCTTGACATTTACATCCTGTCAATTAGGACAATACCCTATTGTCCTGCGGTGTTGCTCATTTACATAATTATATTGCTTTCCTGTTTCTCATTGTAGTGAACCGTCTTTCATAGAGGTAAGACGTGCTTATTTTGCTCTGAGCTTTGTTTGCTACTGAGTTCTATTTGAACTTGCCTTCAGTTTTTGACTTGAATTTTATTTTTACAAAATTGTTTTTTTAACTACAGTTACAGTATGTAGTTTTCGTTGTTTGCTTTTATATTTTGTTGTCTGTCCCTGAAGAAGAGCAGTTTATCTGCTCGAAACGTCGGTTGTATTTTTTGTTAACTTTGTCTACCATCCCTGTGGTTTTGGATTTTTTCTAATGCAGACGTAACAGTGCATGTACACCATTCTGGTTTACATACTGCATTAGGTTTTATCTTGTCTTTGTTCCCCACACCAAGTTGGTATACCTGGCTCGAATCTTTCTGTTTTTATAAATTCTAGGTATCCTCTTGTATCATCCTTTGATCCTTGGTGTGTTTTGTACCTTGTCCGTTGGAGGCACCATTACCTACTTTGTGTTAATTATTGATCAAAAAACCTCGTTTTAATAACTACTTTCAAGGATATGAAATGCCACTTCGTCCCAGTCAAATACCACGAAATTAAAAATTCCAAAAATTTGTTTATGGGAATGTCATCTTTAAAAGCCTATAATTCAAAAATATGTCTGGCGACTTGTTCCGGGTTTTGTAGGAGCTGATCACAGTTTTGTTTGTCGCCTAAACTATACATGATGCTAGTGCCGTGCTAGTGGCGCCAATCTGTCTTGAAAAGTGTGTGTGGGGCAAAGATGTTTTACTTTAGTAAAACCTAGATACGCTTATAATGCGTATACTGATACATACATACATACAAAAGTTTCTTAGGACGCAATTCGCCAAAGCAACATTGCGTTTACAAAAATAACATGAGCAAAATACATAAGCAATAACAACCAGAAAGTCAGAACAAGTGTGTTTTTAAGAGTTTCTTGAAAGTGATTGTAGATGAGGCTCCCCTGATGTGTTGTGGTAGACCATTCCATGCTTTGGCAGCAACAACAGGAAACCTGTGTTCTCCAGCAACAGAGTTGAATCTGTCAATTGCAAGACGTGAAGGATCATTTGAAGATCTGAGTGGGCGAGCAGTAACATAATAAGAGAACATTTGAGCAATATAAGTAGGTGATTGATCATGAAGTGCCTTGTACACAAGAAGCAAGATCTTAAAAGTTACTCTGTGTGCCACAGGAAGCCAGTGCAGTTTTGATATTAATGGCGCAGCTTCAGTTCGACGACCAACAGCATATATAACACGCGCTGCACTGTTCTGTAGGCGTTGCAAACGGCTCATATTCTTAGATGACAGGCGAGTATAAAGCGCGTTGCAGTAATCAAGGCGTGAAATGACCAAAGCACGAACTGTGTGATGACATGTGTCTGAATCAATAAATCTCCGGATTCGCCAGATATTTCTGATGTGGAATAAAATACAGCGGCGAAGGTTGTCAATGTGAGAATTGAGGACATTGTGCTATCAAAATAGACACCGAGGTTTCTGACGACTGTAGATGGCGTGATCTTTGATGAACCAATAGTGAGTTCAATGTCAGCTAACTGAAGATGCCTGATGTTGTAGGCAGAACCAGCGACAAAAACTCGGTTTTAGCATCATTGAGTTTCAAATAGTTCACAGTTAACCAGGCTCTGATTTCTGATATGCAACTTGAGATTTTGTCAAGAGCATTTTGCTTGTCACCAGGAATCCGAGGATTAAAAGATACGTATAATTGACAGTCATCTGCATAAATGTGGTAGTTGATTCCATGCTTCTGAACAATGTCACCTATCGGAACAGTGTATGCAGAAAAGAGAAGGGACCCAGGACCGATCCTTGGGGTACGCCAAAATCCATTGAAACAGGGTCAGAGAGTTGACCATTTATGCTGACCTGAGAAGTCCAGCCCTTAAGGTAAGATTGCACCCATTTACATGCAGAACCAGTGATAGCAAAACGATTCTGCAAGCGGTTTAGAATGATTGCATGGTCCACCGTATCAAACGCTGAACTTAGATCCAGGAGTACCACAAAGGTAACTCTCTTTGAGTCAATGTGATTGATGATGTCGTCGCTCACTTTGATCAAAGCACTTTCTGTGCTATGCTTTGGGCGATACGCAGACTGCATCGGGTCAGAGAGGTTGTTGCTATCCATGTGATCAACTAATTGGGAGGAAGCACATTTCTCAATCAACTTAGCAGTGAAATTCAAATTGCTGACAGGCCTGTAGTTTTTTAAGTCATCTCTATCCAAAGATGCCTTTTTTAGCAGTGGCTTCACAATTGCCTTGTGTGCCAGAGTTTGAAATTCACCTGTCTGTAATGAAACATTTACTATGGTAGTAAGGGCAGTTAGATTGATGTCCACAAACTGCTTCATAAGCCAAGTTGGTTGAGGATCTAGCACAGAAGAAGCATTGGATGCCTTTGTGATTACTCTGCGGATCTCGTCAGCGGTCATGTGGCGAAACTGGGAGAGAACTTCGCAAGACCCAGGGCAACTGTCAACAAACTGAGAGGGGTCGACATTTTCACATGAAGATTCAAGTTCTTTGCGAATCTTATAGATTTTACTCGGATCATCTTATAGATTTTTCGGGTCATTGTGGACAGGCAAGGGTTTAACTTTGCTGTTTAGGAGACTGTTCACAGTTTGAAAAACAGTCTTTGTGTTTGCTCCCGAAAGTTTATCAGAGTAATAGAACTGTTTAGCTTCGACAATACATTTAGTGACATTATTTCTGGCAGTCACATACTCTTGGCGGTCGGACTCAGATCGTGACTTACGCCATTTTCTTTCTACTCTATGGCGGTCTTGACGAGCAGTATGGATGGTTTGATTATACCATGGTTGACGGTTTCTAATAGTCCGGGTTCGGGTTTCAGATGGAGCATATTCATCAAGGCAATCAGATACAGTTCCATTGTACCAATTGTACAGCTCACCAGGGTTATTAACATTTGGAATAGGGTTCAGGTGATCGGTTAAAGCCTGTGAAAATGCTGCACCATCAATGCTCTTATAATTTCTTAGAGTTTGTGTGACACGCTGGGGTACCGGTTTTGCTATGTTTAGTTTAAAATGGACACAGTGATGCCATGTTAAAGGATTTTCATGCACTGAAAAGTCTTGGATGAAGTTTTCATCAGGGCAGCATAGCACGTGATCAAGAATGTGGCCACTCCTAT
This sequence comes from Amphiura filiformis, assembly GCF_039555335.1. Classification (NCBI taxonomy): domain Eukaryota; kingdom Metazoa; phylum Echinodermata; class Ophiuroidea; order Amphilepidida; family Amphiuridae; genus Amphiura; species Amphiura filiformis. Next base: position 40,042,261 of record NC_092629.1, on the reverse strand, counting down.
GAGTTGGAACGTTTACATATTGATGAAGACTTGCAGAAGCAATGATGCTGGAGTATTGCTTCACATCAGATCTATCTTGTTCATCCCAGTACACGTTAAAGTCACCTGCGAGTAGCAGTTGTCCTGGGAATAACACAACATCATCCATAAAACTATCAAATTCTTGTATGATGCACGGCAGTGAACGTAACCGTTCCGGCTGAAATCCAGAAATGACGTCATTTGTTCTGGTGCTGCCACTTCCGGGTTACGCGGAAGAAGAACATGCCTTTTGCAAACAAAATGGCCGACATGTCCCGGCCCCTTTCCAGCGAAAATACGTACAGCTTATTTAGCCAATGTGAACATGGGGTCATCACCAGAAATATTTTCCTATCATATTGGACTAACACGTCAGCTATATGGTATTTCACGATATAACAGTAATAAAAAGAAAACTACAAACGTTCGTTCGTCGGATGTTTGACGAAGTGACCAGCTCTAATGACGTCACTATGTAAACAACATAGAGGTATAAATAATTAATTAGGTAATACCAAATATGGAGGTATCCAAAAGTATGCTAATTAGAACAGGTTAGAAGGCACGACGAATCATAATACGATCCTGGTATCCAATTCTATGCAAATGAGTTAAAGGTGGTT
>NC_092629.1:38750126-38793576 GCF_039555335.1 Amphiura filiformis | reverse complement strand
TCTTGGCTGGTTTCTGAAGCGTCGCATACATTATTGACGGATGATGTGCCTAAATGTCATCAAATCCGGAAGATATTGGATTCTTACGGGATTGTTAACATAAGTCAATTTATTAATTAACGTTATTTATTAATTAAGTATAGTTGAGCTTTCTAACTTGGTATACTTGAAGAACTTGATATATAAAACCGTTGGGCCAAATTTCATAAAATTGGCCAAAATCACCGTACGCCACTATGTGTTGCGACCGACGATTTAGTTGGAACTAAATAATAATAAAAGTCAAATTTTAGTATTTGGTCAATTTTTGTCGTGTCTAATCTTTATATGTTCAGAGGCACATGGTGCTTAGATTTTTGCGGGCAAACATAAGGCCAGGTGCTCTCAACATTAGATTTTGAGCAAAAAATTATGATAATTAAGTAACTAATTTGCATAATTTTAATTTATATGTATCTTGAGATCCATATGGGTTATAGTGTGGTGTGGTGTGGTGGGGGCGCCACCTAACCCACCACCCTATCCCACCCCATACCCTACCACCCTACCCTTCCCTACCCCATCTCACCCTATCCCCACCACCCTAACTACCCCACTACCTACCCTACCCTCTACCCTTCCCTACCCCATCAGTGGTGGTATAGTGGGGTGGGGTAGTTAGACTGGTGGGAGTAAGGTGTGGTGGGATAGAGTAGGATGGTGGGGTCAGGGTGTTGTGGGATAGTAAATGGATTAGTTTTGCAGCAAAAGTGCAAATTTGCATAATTTGGGGAGAATTTCCCCCTATGCCCCCACCCCCATGGTACTGCCACTGGTTAGGGTTTTAGGGGAAGTGGGGTTGGGGTAGGTTGCTGGGGGTAGTTAAGGTGGTATGGGTAGTGAGGTGGGGTAGGGTGGTTGGGGGTAGGGTGGTACCGGTAGTTGTAGTGGGGTGGGTGGGGTTAGAGTGATTGGATTGGGTATGGTGTTTGGGGTATTGTGGTCAGGATGTCATGGGTGGGTATGGGGTGTAGTGGGTATGGTATGTGGTTGGGGTATGGTGGTTGGGGTAGTGAGGTCAAGGTATGGTAGGGTAGAGGGTGGGTATAAAGGGGGGGTTTAGTGGGGTAGGGTTATGGGGGTAGTGGGGTAAGGTGATGGGTAGGGTATGGTGGGGGGTAGTGGGATCTAGTGGAGGGGTAGGATGTGGTGATGGTAGGGTGTGGTGGGTATGTTGGTGGATTAGAGTGGGGTCAGGTTGTGTTGGGTGTGGTGGGCAGGGTTGTGGGTGGAGTGGGGTAGGGTGCTGTGTGGTATGGATACTGGGATAATGGGGTATATAGGTGTGGTATGGTGGTTGGATCAGGGTGCTGTTGGGTAGTGGGTGGAGAAGGGTGGTGGGATATAAAGCTGGGGTGGAAGGGGTAGGGTAGGGTAGGGTGTTGGGGTAAGGGTGTGGTTTCAGGGTGGTCAGGGTGCGGTTGGGTTGAGTAAGTGTTGGTAGTTTAGGTGTTTGATGGGAGGGGAGAGGTTGGGTAGGAGTGCGGTGAGGTTGGGGATGGTTAGGGTAACAGGAAAGAGTATAGAAGTAGGAATAGGGTAGTGGTGGGGTGGGGTAAGGGTGGGGTGTGTTGTAGTAGGAATAAGAGGTAGGTAGGAGTCCGGGGTCCAGAGGTAGGGGTCCGGAGGTAGGGTTCCGGGGGTAGGAGTCAGGAGGTATGGGTCTGGAGGTAGGAGTCTGGAGGTGGAGTCCAGAGGTAGGGGTCCGTGGTAGGAGACTGGCGGTAGGGGCCCGGAGGTAGTGGTCCGGAGGTAGAGGTCCGGAGGGAGGTGTCTGGAGGTAGGAGTCTGTAGGTGGGAGTCCGTATAATTTTAATTTATAGGTAGGAGAGGGGAGTCTGGAGGTTGGAGTCTGGAGGTATGGGTCTGGAGGTAGGAGTCTGGAGGTGGGAGTCCAGAGGTAGGGGTCTGGAGGTAGGGGTCTGGAGATATGGGTCTGGAGGTAGGAGTCTGGAGGTGGGAGTCCAGAGGTAGGGGTCCGGAGGTAGGAGTCCAGAGGTAGGGGACTGAAGGTAGGGGTCCGGAGGAAGGGGTCTGGAGGTAGGAGTCTGGCGGTAGTGGTCTGGAGGTAGGGGTCCAGAGGTAGGGGTCTGGAGGTAGGGGTCCAGAGGTAGGGGTCCGGAGTTAGGAGTCTGGAGGTAGGAGTCCAGAGGTAGGAGTCTGGAGGTAGGGGTCAGGAGGTATGGGTCTGGAGGTAGGAGTCTGGAGGTGGGGTCCAGAGGTAGGGGTCCGGTGGTAGGAGACTGGCGGTAGGGGCCCGGAGGTAGTGGTCCAGAGGTAGGGGTCCGGAGGTAGGTGTCTGGAGGTAGGAGTCTGGAGGTGGGAGTCCGGAGGTAGGAGTCTGGAGGTGGGAGTCTGGAGGTATGGGTCTGGAGGTAGGAGTCTGGAGGTGGGAGTCCAGAGGTAGGGGTCTGGAGGTAGGGGTCTGGAGATATGGGTCTGAAGGTAGGAGTCTGGAGGTGGGAGTCCAGAGGTAGGGGTCCGGAGGTAGGAGTCCAGAGGTAGGGGACTGAAGGTAGGGGTCCGGAGGAAGGGGTCTGGAGGTAGGAGTCTGGCGGTAGTGGTCTGGAGGTAGGGGTCCAGAGGTAGGGGTCCGGAGTTAGGAGTCTGGAGGTAGGAGTCCAGAGGTAGGAGTCCGGAGGTAGGGTCCAGAGGTAGGAGTCTGGACTGGAGGTAGGGGTCCAGAGGTAGGGGTCCGGTGGTAGGGGTCGGGAGGTAGGAGTCCAGAGTTAGGGGTCCGGAGGTAGGAGTCCGGAGGTAGGAGTCTGGAGGTAGGAGTCCGGAGGTTGGAATCGGGAGGTAGGAGTCCGGAGGTAGGTGTCTGGGGGTAGGAGTCTGGAGGTAGGGGTCTGGAGTTAGGTCCGAAGGTAGGAGTCTGAAGGTAGGGGTCTGAGGGTAGGGGTCCGGAGGTTGGAATCGTCTGGAGGTAGGAGTAAGGAGGTAGGAGTCTGGAGGTAGGAGTCCGGAGGTAGGAGTCCGGAGGTAGGAGTCTGGAGGTAGAAGCCCGGAGGTAGGAGTCCGGAGATAGGAGTCGGAGGTAGGAGTCTGGAGGTAGGAGCCCGGAGGTAGGAGTCTGGAGGTAGGAACCCGGAGGTAGTAGTAGGGTAGGGGTGGGGTAAAGGGTTGAGATGAGGTACAGGTAGGTGTGATTAGGTTTAGGTAGGGTGTGGTGGGGTATTGGTGGGGTAAGTGGTTGGGTGGGGTACAGGTGGTGGGATTGTTGCAGGCGTAGGGAAAACTTTAATAAAATCAAACGTCAGTCAGGTATACCAATTGGAAGGCATGAAGAAAATAATATTCCATGCTTTTTATGGTGACATAGTTAATATATAGGCCTAATTGGTATTGTTCACCTTCTTTCACAAGATGGTTGGGTTGGTTGGTTGGGTATAAGGGTCAGGTAGGTGGAGTGAGTAAGGGTTGGTAGGTGTGTGATGGGAGGGCAGAGGTTGGATAGGAGTGTGCATGGCAGGAAAAACTGGGCAATACGGGAAGCTCATTGCCATAAAATTTTTGGTTTTTGACCAAAAAATTTAAGAAATACATATGGGAAATATGTCATACTGGAGGGAAATTTGGTAAAACTGGAGGGAAATTCTGGATTGCTTGCATGGTAAAAAACATTTTTTCAGCCTCTGAGGCCGAGTGCGGTGAGGTTGGGGATGGTTAGGGTAACAGGTAGGAGTAGAAGTAGGAATAGGGTAGTGTTGGGGTGGGGTAAGGGATTAGGGTGGGGTACAGGTAGGTAGGGTGTGGTGTGTTGTAGTAGGAATAAGAGGTAGGTAGGAGTCCGGGGTCCAGAGGTAGAGATCCGGAGATAGGGATCCGGAGTTAGGAGTCTGGAGGTAGGGGTCGGATGTAGGGGTCGGATATAGGAGTCCGGAGGTAGGAGTCTGAAGGTAGAAGTCCTGAGGTAGGAGTCCGGAGGTTGGAGTCCAGAGGTAGGAGTCCGGAGGTAGGAGTCTGGAGGTAGGAGCCGTCTGAAGGTAGGAGTCCAGAGGTAGGGGTCGGAGGTAGGGGTCCGGAGGTAGGGGTCCGGAGGTAGGGGTGCGGAGGTAGGGGTCCGGAGGTAGGAGTCGGAGATAGGGGGTCTGGAGGTAGGGGTCGGAGGTAGGAGTCGGATGTAGGAGTCGGAGGTAGGAGTCGGAGGTAGGGGTCGGAGGTAGGAGTCGGAGGTAGGAGTCGGAGGTAGGAGTCGGAGGTAGGAGTCGGAGGTAGGAGTCTGGAGGTAGGAGTCGAAGGTAGGAGTCGAAGGTAGGAGCCCAAGTAGGAGTCTGGAGGTAGAAGCCGGATGTAGTAGTAGGGTAGGGGTGGGGTAAAGGGTTGAGATGATCGCGGTACATGTAGGTGTGGTTGGGTTAAGGTAGGGTGTGGTGTGGTATTGATGGGGTAAGTGGTTGGGTGGGGTACAGGTGGTGGGATATTGTTGTAGGGTGGGGGAAACTTTAATAAAATATTTCAGACATCAGTATGAAATCAGGTATGACAATTGGAAAACATAAAGAAAATAATATTCCATGCTTTGTTTATGGTGACATATAGTTTGATCAGCTCATAATTGGCTAGCCTCATCACCACACGGATTAATGTTAATGTATTTTATTTTGAGAATATCAATTGTCTTGTGAAATCTTGTCAGAAGCATCACAAATTTTCAAAGTATAAACAAGGCCTAAACTCAAGTTGTCTGCTCTCTTTAAGCACAACATATACCAGACAGGTCAACTCTATCACTCTTAACATCAGTCTACTTTTTGGCATAGTGGTAAAAGCCTAACAATTACCATCGATTACGAGCCGATCAAACTATAGTTAACCCATGTCACTTTCTTTCACACCATGGCATCGTATGCCCAATTACACTTGAAACACCTACATAGAATGCATTGCAGGAAACTGCTTTGGAAATTTATCAAATTCTGTTCTTTATCACTAAGGTAGGTGAACCTCAATTTGTCGGGTTCATCGCATTGTGACGTATCGTGATTTTTGATAATTTGTGCAATTTTTGGTATTATAGGTTTTAAATATCCTACTCTGCAATTACAAATGTAGGCCAAGTCCCAAAGCTGAAAATTGAGTAATTAACCCGGTAATTAATTAGTAATTAGATAATTAAAGTGGCGTATAGTAAGAAAATGTTTTTAAAAAGTAGAAAAATTTTATCACATAGTATACGATATGTCAGAATGTGATACTTTTCCGTAAACAGGAAAAAGCGCATCGCATATACCGGTGTATTATGCCACGATGTACCACTATTATGACATGAACTTTTTCCTAGGTTTACGTAATTTTTCTGTTTCGCATACTGATGTATAACTTTGGAATCGTTTTTTACCCATTTTTACTTCAAATTTTAGCTTTTAATAAAGTTAAAATTTGAAGTAAAAATAGTACAAGAATGTGCTTTGAGAACTTGGAAACAGTTTTCATGCACCAATACAACCTTATTATAAATAATAATTTTTTCAAACTTGTTTTTCTCCAAAATGCACTTAACAGTTTTCAAAATGCACTTAACAGTTTTCCTTACGAAGCTTTACGATATATCACTATGAGACCATGGTGATGAACCTGACAAAGGTTGTGCTGGTAGTAGCAGTTCCGGGGGTCACTCCCATTGTGGCCTGTACACCATCCGCGATAATGAAAGCAGCGTAAAAAGGGTAGTTTTTCATTGGATATGCACACACGATACTCGCGTAACGTGTTTAGGGTGTCAAAAACATGAAAAATTGGAAAAAGGGTATCAAAATTGCAATTGCTAATACGCGGAAATGAAATTTAGGGTATGAAATTTGATGCAAGGAATAAAATCCCTAATTAGGGTATCGTTTTAGCCAAGGATTAAATCCTTGTTTAGGGTGCTTTTCAAAAGTTGATTATCGCGGATGGTGTACAGGCCACAATGGAAGTGACGCCCCTGGGTAGCAGTTACAATTTTTAACCCTGTGACCCCTCTCTGTCAACACCATATATAGGGCCAAAAACATGCAATTTTGCATGTTTTCTTACAATTGTAGTCACAAAATTCTAAGACTTGGCACAAGTCTAAGCATTCAAAATCTTGATCATAGGCTAAGAGTGAACTAAAGATTTTATGTTATTTTTGATAATTGGTTATGGAAAATATTAGAAAATGTGTTTTCCAAAAGTTAGAATGCATAACTTGAAATTAGTCTTTGCACAAGTCTTTGGGCTGGGTTGTCACAGCACAAAAAAAACATCCTAAAAATGCACGTTTTTTGCCCTTATTTCCAAAAATTGACCAAAAATATTTAAAAAACATCCTAAAAATGCACGTTTTTTGCCCTTATTTCCAAAAATTGACCAAAAATATTAAAATTTAACTTTCATTGCCAGTTAGAACTAAATAAAGGATTAAAATTTAGCTGCGTTTCATTTGGCAAAACAGGATAATATTTTTTTTAATTAAAAAAACTAGTGGTGCATTTTTTGGAATAATAGGGAGTAGGGTCTGAACTTACCTTTTAGCACAACTAATTGCCCTGTTCTCCACCAGCTTCCACTACCTATAGCTCACAGTCAAGTTTCCTAGGCGTATCCCAATCTGCACAGCGTCGATTGGATATTTACGGCCGAAATACAGATGTGCACCACACAGAAGTTATTGTTACTTTCAAGTTATTGCGACAAGTTTTTATACACAGGGCTGCCAAAAAATATTTAAACCAAATCACACTCAGTTTCTAAAAGAGTAGGGTGTGAACTTCTTGGTTGTCCAAAGTGTTCATTGGCTGGTCACAACCTAAGATACCGGTGGTGAAGGAATTGGAACTGCTTCTGATACCACTCAAAGCTTGGTACAGTCAATTTTGCTACGTGCCGACTTTTCCCGTTCAATGTTTTGGCTCCACTTCTGCACCGTGGCAAAACTATGGAGATGCAATTCTGTGCTGAATTTGAAGAAGCGTACCGGCAATACGAAGGGCAATGACAACCTGTGTGATGTGATGTGTAGCTGGCTAAATCAGAATTTGATTGGGCCTTGATAAGATTCGCGCAAAAGATAATGGTTGCAAAGGAATTGAAAGTCTGATACCGTCTACGCATACAGTAGTTTTTAGATAGAGTTCTGATATAGCGGTGTTGTCCGTTCTGTTGCAAATCACAAAATGATCATTTAATCGCTTCATGTGCTGTTATAAGAGCAAAGTTTAGTATTTCAATTAATCAACTTATTACTTGGTATATATTACCTGTAATTGTAGTGGATTGCATTTTAATTTGTTAAAATTTTAATCAACATGAGATAATCACGTGCAGACTTTGAGAGGGCGTATGTCCATAACAAATCATGGTGGGCTGGTTCAAAGAATTTTTAAAAGTCCACCTTATAACCATGCAAATTGTAGTTGAGACAGGTATTTAATAAAATAACCAAAAAAATTGTAAAAATTGTGCACCAAATTGCAATTTGGGCTAAAAATGTTGCACCAAAATGCAATTTAGGCTAAAATTATCCACCAAATTGCAATTTGGGCTGAAATTATGCGCCAAATTGGGCTGAAATTGTGCACCAAATTGCAATGTCGGCTAAAAATTATGCACCGAATTGCAATTTGGGCTTAATATTTCAGTTTAGACACCCCCTGCAAAGTTTGCTGATAGCACCGACGTTCACATTTGTAAAAATCCTCTTCACCATGAATAATTCCTGGACTTTTTGTTTTACCCTTCACAACATTAGAAATTGGATTTGTCTACATAAATTGTGAACTTTATTGTTGAGTTTCTAAACTCCTCAAAAAAAGTTTGGAAACTTTCAAAAACGGTTGTATATCAGAAAATTTTGAAATCTATCTCCATATTGTTTCATACCAGGGAAAACATTGTTCTTTTCTGTCAACAATGATACCTCATTTGTGACAATAGCTTATTCCACGGCTGAGTAACTTGCTTTGAAAGACAGAGAGGTCTCAAAGAAAATGTGCGAAACTGGCCATTATCTGCGCTCATCTTATTGCTCTGAATGAATGAACGAGTGGTTTAATGCATGAATACAAGAATGAATGAAAAGTTGTTTGCAGTACATCATGTTGAATGAAAAGTGCTAGGATAGGATTAGCAGTTCTACTACTTGTGGATTCAAACAGATAAACGCAAGTCAACCTATCTTGCTGTTCACTTCTTCATAGTGGTCATTTGCAAGAAATTTCTAAGTAAACATGGTTCGATTACCAGGCCTGGGTAAGGCTCGCGCTATTGGTCAGCTTGAGGCTGGCATACCTCAGAATCACGGCAACATTTGGATTTTCCTGCAGTATTATCTCCAAGCTAAAAGTCAAGTTTCGTCAGACCGGAGATGTCAAAGACAGACCCAGAAGTGGCCATCCAAGAAAAACAACGGCTGCAGAAGACCGGTACGTGAGAGTGACAGTACAAAAACCGTTTTTTAATGAAACAGTGTGGTATTCCTTATTCATGTTTACTGATGCAAATGGCGCAGACAATGACAGATTTGGCACATTTTGTTTGAGACCTCCTTGTCTTTCAAAGACAGTTACTCAACAATAAAATAGGTTATGGTCACAAATTTGGTGTCATGTTTGACAGGAAAGAACAACGCTTGTATTGATATGAAATAATATGGAAATAGATTTCAAATTTTTATGATATAAAGCCGTTTTGGTAAGTTTCCAAACTTTTTTTGAGGAGTTTATTTCTATCCACTTTTTTGTCATATATTGCTGGACCTTTTCATTTAATGATGATAATTAATTTTGTACCAAATTTGGGCTAAAAATTGAACCAAATTGCAATTTGGGCTGAAAATTGTGCACCAAATTGCTACTTGGGCAAAAAAGTGTGCACAAGTTGCAAATTCTGCTCAAACTTGTGCATGCACCAAATTGCAATTTGGATAAATAATTATGCACCAAACTGCAATTTGGGCTAAAAATTGTGCACAACTTGCAATTTCTGCTGAAACTTATGCACCAAAGTTCAATTTGGGCTTAATTTTGAAAGTTGTTCCAACTTCAGGCATGCTGATTGTTGAATCCATTTTTTGTTAAAGGTCCGTAACCCGATCAACTGCATCATCCCCCCGAATTTCCTCATTGTTGATGAGTTTTTGATATCATAAAATGAATCGTATTTTTCTCATTACCATCCTGCAATTTGGCGCTTCAAATCGATGTATTTCGAAGAAATCTTGAAAAAAAAACACCTTTTTACAGGCTACCAGTTGTTCGCATTTTACACGACACAGGAGTTTTGGGTAGTCATAGAATGAAATCGGAATAGATTAGGAAGACTTCACCCCAGTACCAATTAGTCATAAAAATACATCAAATAGGCCCCTAATGTCAAACTATAGATGGCGCTATAATGATATAAAACAAAAAACAAAAAAAAAGAAATACATAAGAGGCGAAATAAATAAGGAAACATGACCTATATTGTCAAGCATGATACGAGGAATATGAAAAAAATTATGAGAGCACCTCCCCATTAAAAAATTACTTCAAAAATAAAACAAAGAAAAATCATAAATATATGAAAATGTGCATCATATAGCTAAAAATAAAAGCGAAGTAAATACAGCATTGGCTATCTTGTCAAGAATGATAATGAGCGCAGTAATATGTAATGTTTTTTAAGATTAATCAGAATGAATAGAGGGTATAAAAGTGTACAGGGGCGAGCCGGTTTTCAGTGCCAAGGCAAACACTTCCTGTTTCCATCGGGACATGCACTCAGCCGTTGTTTCGGGATGCCTGACCAGAATGCAATTCACGCGTACCAGTGTATTGGCTTGCTAATATGCTAATTATTCACATTTATGCTGAAATTATTCCCGTTTTCTCACAAAATGGATAAAGGGGACAATATTTGACATTGTAGGATTTTTCTTTTAAAGATGATAATCAACTTTTTCAAATGGGACCAAGTTTAATGCGCTGCATGCTAGCCATGCGCTTCAACGGAAAAAATTGAAGTTTTGAAATATTTTCTCAAAATATCAAGAGCTATTTTAAGAACTACTGAACCAATACTACGCTTGTTTGTACTCATTTTAATGCATTTTTCATGCTTATTCCAAATATGGTCATGAAAATTTAAATTTCTGAAATTTTTGAATTAAAAAAAAATTGAAACATGTCGTCTGCAGTCGACACCAGCGTGAGTTAAGGAGAACAGATGGAGCGTTTGGTAACTGATAAATTACTGCAATAAATCAATTGAAGCTTTCTGAGATATCATATTTTTAATCAGTTGAGTGGGACTTGATTGCTTGCAAAATAATCGTAATAGCACGTAGGATGTACGTCTGTGGTCGTATTAGGTGTCCGGGTTGAAATCACACTATGTTACTAATTAATTAATATTGGTATTGATGATCGCTGGCTTATTGCAGTTTGGGGGGCGTAGTGTGACAGGTTTTTACAAGCTTCATGTATAATAAAGCTTAAATTTCCAACAGTGGCGTGCGCAAAGGTGGGCTGGGGGCACGTGCCCCCCCTTTTGTTGGTCATTCGGGAAATTCGGGGAAATTCAGGGCAAAACCCTAAATTTATACACCTAAATCAGACTCGGGGGAACTGAACAACCTGCCCCCCTACTTTCAATGTGTTGCGCACGCCACTGATTTCCAATGCTATTGCTAGGGAAAATCATATAGTTTTAAAGCTCAATAAATCATGTACAATACATTGTACATTCAAGGGTGGACAGCCTATCACCTTCGGCGTGCATGCAGTTCTTTAGCGAATCTTCATCGAAAGATCCTCCTTGGTGGAAAAATGAAAGTGCCATGTTTTAAAAAGATTGTACATTTATGACTTTAAAGTATCAAGTTCTTTCAGCTCACTTGACAAAATCAAGGTCATTTTAAGGTCTCAGGGGTCATCTGAGATCAAATTAATAAAATGGTTAGGTTTTCATGAAACTTGGTCAGTGTTCATAGACGAAACTTTAGGGGTCATTTCAAGGTCATTTAGGACATCTGAGGTCAAAAAGTAAATATTGTTGGATTTCCATGAAACTTCATCAAAATGGAAAAAAGTTAATTGCAAAGACAACATTTTTCAAGGTCATTTCAAGGTCATCAGGGGTCAAAGAAGTAAAGATTGTTGGATTTCCATGAACCTTGGTAAATGCCTTTCACCAGAGATAATTTTCGTAACTAAGCGTGTTGAACCCAAACTCATATTTGTTTACACCAACATTTTTCATAAAACCTGCATTATCTCTTTAAAGAAAATTATTATTTAAATATTTTACTTTTCTCTTTTCAGAAAATCCATGTGCAGTACCAAGCGACCCTGAAAATGGTAGAATTTCTTGCAGATCTTCAGAAAATGGCCTACTAGTCTGCACCATGAGCTGTGACAGAGGCTATGGATTTGCAATAGCGCCCTCGCCTGTATACCACTGTGACCAGGATGGGATATGGTATCCTAAGCAACAGTTGCCATGGGCAGATTGTTCAGGTGAAGCCTTAAAGTTACGATATGAGCATAGTTTATAATGTAATAAAGCAAAACCAGAAGTCGAAAATTCTAGTTAGCAGATATCAAGAAATTGTCAGCATTGCGTAGTAATTCCTATATATCTGTTTTTATGATGACGAAAATTTTGAAGAACTTCCTAACAATAGATGATGGACCCAGCAAACACAAAAATGTTTTTAAAGCATTTTAAACTAGTTATATATTGGGTTTTGGTTGGATAAAAAGTTTTAATAACATTAAATGTCGGGTTATTTAAAGGTCATGTTTTCAAAATGTTATTGTAAAATATTTTTTGCAAACATTTTTTGCCAAATATTTTGTCAACACTAAAATTACACTATGTTAGAATATTTGCAGTAGGTTATCAACAAATGTTTTTAAATGTTATGAAAACGTTTTATACCTTTTATATAACCCGACATTTAAACGTTTTCTGGCAACCTTTTCTAACCTTTTGCGAATGATGACAAAAACATTTCGTGTTTGCTGGGTAGTTTTGAGTGAAATCAAACTAACAAATTCCTAGGATTATGAGAAGGGTAAGATTCAAGTATCACTGACCAGTATACCCAAAAAATGAAACTCCCAACTAATATGTATTGGGCTATTCTAGTTGAAATCCATACACGACCTCTGGATGACATGACCCTAATCTCCCACACAGGGGGTGTAGATTTAAAATGGAGTCACCCATTCATCAGGTAACCCCATTTGAAGTTCCCACTCCCAGTTTGGGAGATTACGGTCATGTCTTCCATAGGGGTGTATGGATTCTTAACCGAATGTCCCATTTGTGTGTGTTTCTACAGCACAGAATGCCGCAAACACTGGCGTGAAGGCTCTGCAGTTTGAGTTGCGGACTGATGAGTGTGACCCGGAACTGATAGAGGACATTGAAAGGTCACTGAGTAGGGAACTTGCAACTAAGGTAAGTCACATGCCCTGTTTACACAAGGGAGATTGCTTCATTCTACAAAGATTGAACTTGAAATTGAGATTAACTGTTATCCACGTGAGTGTCGACTGCAGACGACAAGTTTCAATATTTTTTTACAAATTCAAAATTTCCCTATGGAAAACTTGTTCTTAAAGGGGGATTCAGTTGACCCGGCAAACTTTCAAGGACAACTCAATTAAGGGCTGGGGTATGAACGTTTGGACAGTATTTATTTTGGGACATTAGAGCACATAAGACATATCAAATTGCATTCAGAATATGAAGAATGTCATTCTGATATCAAATAATTTTGATTTTTGAAATTAGCAATTTAATACACATTTTATGGCAAATCATTAAAAATTGATATTTTTGATATTTAACAGTACTCGAAGTAAACTTTATAAATCTGATGATTTATACTTAAAGTGTATGTAGGTGGGATGAAAAGCCGACGATCAATTGACAATTTTGACCTTTCGTATTGAAGATATGGATTTTTTCCCAAAACACCAAAAAAATTAGGTCTTTTTGGGAAAAAAATCCATATCTTCAATATGAAAGGTCAAAATTTTCAATTGACCGTCGGCTTTTCCTCCTGCTGCATACACTTTAAGAATATATCATTAGATTTATATAATTTACCGAGGACTGTTATATATCAAAATTTGAAAAATATCAAATTTTTATAATTTGTCATAAAATTTGTATTATATTGTGATTTAAAAAATGAAAATCATTTGATATCAGAAAGACATGCTTCGTATTCAGAATGCAATTCGATAGGTCTGAGGTGCTCTCATATCCCACAAAAAATACTGTCGAAACGCAATAAACGCTCATTTTGGATTCCGTTGGCTTAAAATATAATCAAGTCAATGTTCACCTCTATACCACCAAACTTTGTACAGCTCTCAACTTAATGTGTTTTCCAGATATTTATAGTGGCCTTTAATCTCCCACACAGGGAATGTGAATATCAAATAGAATTACCTGCATGGGTGACTACAATTGAACTCTACACCCCCTCTGTGGGAGATTGAGGTCATGTCTTAGGGGGTGTATGTATTTCAAAAGGAATAGCCCAGTCTGTGAATGCTCCTTTTAAGATGTGATAAGATATGTAGATATCAAGACAGCAATGCAGAGAAGATATCTTACCCTTCCCAGAATCCTTTGCAACATGATGCATCACCTAACACTCCCTTTGTTTTCATATTGAGAATGGAATGGCTAAACATGGGTCGATAGTCAAGAATGAAACATATTAAATTTGCAAGCTGTGGATATGTTCTGTTCATTGTGGTACATTTTGTCACTATAAACCCACGTTACACTGGATATGCATATTATTGAAATGGAAGAAATGCATTGTGGGAAGTGTAAGATATCTTCTTTGACAGCAATGCAAGACAGAAAACTGTGAAAAGCCATTCTCATCTGAGGATATATCATTATCTTTTTCTTTTTTTAAATTTCTAGGTAATGCAGTACTGTAGCCACTCAGTGCGCTGTAGACTGGAGCATTTGAGAGTCAGATGTCATGACAGAAGTGAGTATTATAGAGGGTATGCAATACGACGTCACTCATAACAGAGTTATCCTCATTTAAATAAAATTCTGTCCTCCATAATGTACCATGGGAAAATTTGCATGATAGTACAGTAAAACGTGTGATAGGTATGATTGGTTGTGGAATTGATCTGTCAAGTAGACCTGTCCCTCTGTCATCTTAAGTAAATTATCTTAGAACCGTCCTCCAGCATGGTTGCCATTTCAATTGTTATACTGTTCTGGTTGGTTCCCGGGTTGGTTTATTGCATATACACTCTATTGGGAAACTATAAATGTATTTAAATGGCTATAGAGGGTGATATTGCTGATTTTTAAGTAGCCACTCAGTGCATTGTAGACTGGAGTATTTGACAGTCAGAGGCCATGACAGAATTGAGTATATAAATTATTTGGAAACTATAAATGTATTATAATGGCTATATAGAGGGTGATATTGCTGATTTTTAAGTACCCACTCAGTGCATTGTAGACTGGAGCATTTGACAGTCAGATGTTATGACAGAATATAAATTATTGTGATTCCTGCATACAGACAATCCCTTTACACTATAAACCATCCAGTGGTATTTTAATGGCTATATAGAGGTAAATATCTGTAACAGCCTGCTACCGGGCAAACACAAAACATTTTCATGTTTTTCACAAAAGGTTAAAAAAGGTTGACAGGAAACATGTAAATGTTGGTTTATATAAAGGGTATAAAATAATTTCATAACATTCAAAAACATTTTTCGAAAACTTGATGCCAAATATTCTACCATAATGTTATTTAAATGTTGACAAGATATCTTGCAAAATATTTTGCAAAAAAGTTTGCCAAAATAATTTACAAAAACATTTTGACAACATTTAAAAAATGTTTTGTAGTGTATTTTCATACAAAACGTTTTCATGACCTTTATATAACCCAACATTTGATGCTGTTTTTGTGTTTATGGGTATTTCATCTGGCAAAACAGTTTCTTATTTCAAAATAATGATTGCTGTATTTGTGCATATTGTATGATTATCAATTTGTAGACGTTAATGGTTTAGGACCGCAAGCACTCCACGCCAGGACGGATGATCATGTGACTAGTACAGACAAATTATCTATCAAGTACAGTGAGTTTAGGAAGAATGTACCGCCGAATGTCGTTGTGGACCTTAATGTTACAGGTAATGAGGGCAAAAAATGGGAAAAATCAGTGATATTAAAATATTAATGCTTTATCAAAGTTGGCAAAACACAGAGCTGGAGCATGATTACTGGTGTGGGGGCTCCTGGGTGCTTCCGTTGGGCATGTTACGTGACTGTGTTTGACCATCCATGCCTGAAATTTACAGAATGTCACACATGACAATGTATCAAGGTTTAAAATGGGCTATTCCAGTTGAAATCCATACACCCCCGGTGGAAGATCTTAATTTTTTCCCACACAGGGGGTGTGAATTTCAAATGGGATGCGGGGGGCTCAGAGGGGCTTTCAGAGTTATACGGGGGGCTTAATGGCTAAAATTGCCAAAAAAAGGCTGATTTGACATGATTTGTAACAAAGCCGAAGCCAAAGCCCCCCCCCCCCCCGGACATACCACTGTGAATGGTGAGTCTATTTAAAATTTAGACTCCCTAGGTATAAGATTAAGGCCATGTCTTCCATAAGGGGTGTATGGATTTCAACTGGAATAGCCCAATATTTCGAAGTTTAGTATTCTGTGTGTTAAGGAAACTAATGCAGATCTTGGAATAGGGTTTGTCCTCAGTTATACGTATGCACTAACTTAAGGCCTGTGCAATAAATTTCTGTACCCCCATGGTGGGCAAGTTTCAAAATGGCCTGCCAAAAATTGCTTGCCACGTACCCTCTTGGCCTGCAAAATCCTTGTCCCCTTTGCACATGCGAAGTTGTTTGGAACCCAATGTCCAGATATATAATGCGAGCATAATGAGCAGGACATTTTACTTATTAGAATGTTTCTGTAACAATTTCTTACTAAGCCTTTTTAGAGAGGTTAATTTAAAAGTTAATAACACTGCCTACACTGCTTCTTCCTACAAAGCTTATATTAGGCCTGGGCGTGGTGATACGATTTCTGGCCCACCAGAACTGATACAGGAGCATGTGATGAATTCATTATCGTCCATACCTAATGCCATGTTTGAAGACCTGTCTGAGGGTCAGCTGGATTTAGGAATGGACACATTACGCAGTGGTGCTGAAGAGAGAACAGGATCTCTGGTGTCAATGGATTCTCAACCATCACAGCTAGTATGTCAGCCTGGGGCAGCATTGGTGAATGGAACTCAGTGTGGTAAGTAGGTATAAGTTACAGAAAGTGTTGAGTAACTGCAAACAAATGAAAAGAAATATAAAAAATACATATCAATTCAAAAATGTGCACAATTAAAAAAAATTACTTCTTATACCAGTAATTGTACAACAGCAAGCATCCTGGGCATGCTGGCCATAGGTTTCAACATAAAAAGTATCAGTTTTGAAATATTTTTTCAAAATATCAAGAGCTATCTTAAGAACCACTCAACCAATACTTGGCTTGTTTGTACTCATTTTAATGCATTTTCCATGCTGATTCCAAATATTGTGATGAAAATTTACAATTCTAAAATTTTGAATTTAACAATAAATCAATTGAAACTTTTCGTCTGCAGTCAACACCTGTGGAGAGTGTTAAGAAAGTCAATGGATCCTGTACCTCTGATTTGTTCAGCAGGCGCATAGGAAGGTGACAAATGACAAAAATTGGGCACCCAAAGTTACACAAAGCTGCATAAAAGTGCAAAACTGTGCAAATATTGCACAAAAATGCAAAAACTTAAGAAGCGCCCGCTTGCAGCGCCTGGTGTTCATGCACTAACTTTTGCCGGATGCGGGGTCCATAGCAAGAGAAAGACCTGTCTGCGAATGACGAATGTTTTTTGTTCAATGAATATTGGTACATGGTATTGATGATGGAGATGTCTGCAACCAGTTTGTAGAAGTATTAGTCTCATAATCCTTAGGTTGGTGGTTCGAGTCTCGGTGAAATATTCTGATTGTTATAGTTTATTTATTTTCTAAGGTACCGTTCAATATTAACGCCAGAAGAGAGTGAGAGTTCAGACAAAAAATTTGACAAATTAATTTCCCTATGGAAGACATGGCCTTAATCTAGGCCTGCTAAGAATACGCGATTTTGGAGGCCAAAAAACGCACCCCGATTTTCAAAAAACGCAAAAATCCGCGATTTCCGCCAAAAGCATAAAATTAAAAAAAAAAAAAAAAAAAAAGATTTTTTTTTTTTTTTTTTCTGATTTTAATTTTTTTCATGGATTTGGAGAGTCCCTGGGCCTACCATCATTAAAAAAAATTTGAAAAAATTTGAAAAAAAAAAAAAAATTTGAAAAAAAAAATAAAGTAAAATAAAATAAAAAATTGCGTTAAAATTTTTTTTTTTTTTTGTTTTAGAGAGTCCTTTGACCTAGAGTGAGGTACTGCAATCATTTGTGGTTGATTTTTAAAAAATTGGAAAAAAGATACAAAAAAATTACAAGTTTGTATCCAAATGGGACCGATTTGTAACTTGTGTTCACTGCATAGTCTATTGAAGATATAAAAATGCTTTGGTTTTGTACACAAGTCTATATCTTAGATAGATTTTGAAGTGAACACAAGTTACAAATTGGTGCCATTTGGATACAAACTTGTAATTTTTGTATCTTTTTCCAATTTTTTTTTTTTTTTTTAATGATGGAAGCACTTGATGTTAGGTCAGGGACTCTCCAAATCCGAAAAAAAAAAAATCATAAAAAAAAAAAAAAAAAAAAAAAAAAAAAAAAAAATTTTTATAGATTTTTTCAAAAATGTCAAAAAACGCAATTGGAGCCAAAATACGCAAATTGCGGCGCAAATAACGCAATTGCGTATTCTTAGCAGCCCTACCTTAATCTCTCACACAAGTGTAGATTCCAAATGGAGTCACCTATTCAAATTCTCATATCATTCCCGCTATTCCAGTTGAAATCCATACATCCCTATGTAAGACACAAAATGAGTATGTGTGAGTTTCAAATGGGGTTACCTGAATGTGTGACTCTATTTGAAATCTGCACTCCCTGTGTGGGTGGTTAATGTCATGTCTTCCATAGGGGTGTATGGATATCAACTGGAATAGCCCAATGATGCTCAGAGCAAATACCAGGCTGACATAAACCAATAGGAATCAACTGTTTCTTTGTTTGTTTTTATGTTTGTTTGTCTGCAGTGCAGTGTTCAAGAGGGATGTTTTACAACTCAGTCAACAGCGAGTGCGAGCGATGCCCAGTAGGGACGTACCAGGATGATACAGGCAGATCTGAATGTAAACTGTGTCCTGATGGGTTCTCAACTTTGACTTCTTCTGCAAAATCTATTGACAATTGCAAAGGTATGAAACTCAAAAGCAGTATATACGTAAGGCAGGTCAGAGGGGAGCATGACCTGGCAGTGTTTGTATTCAAATATTGAGACAAATAGAGTTGACACACAAGAAGAATGCTATGGGTTCTATAAAGGAGATCCCATGAGTCTTGATATGAGGGGTGTAATTTCCACCCCATGTGCATGATTTATTTTTTTCAGTAGGTGGAAAATGCTCTGCTCAAAACTTTTGTTTCTAACCCCCGGGATTCGAACCTTTGACCCCTCGCATGCCGATCGCGGACCGGGAGCTACACGGCTAATTGCTGCCCGGCCAACAATTCCGTGTGCATTTGACACTTGGGGTGATTGCGTCATCGCAGACCCTGGGATGCATGCATGCGCACAATTTTTCATTGTGGTATTCTGTGGTATTTTTGGGTGTAAGGGTTAACATAGGCCCTAACCTGGAAAAATACATCTTTTCTAACCCTAACACTGACCCAGGTTTTTTGCTATCGGAAGTCACAGAAGATCAGAAAAAGTCAAGAAGAAGAAGAATTTTTGACTTGGCACCCCCGGGATTCGAACCTTTGACCCCTCGCATGCCAACCGCACGATCGCGGACCGGGAGCTACACGGCTAATTGCTGCCCGGCCAGCAATTCCGTGCGCATTTGACACTTGGGGTGATTGCGTCATCGCAGACCCTGGGATGCATGCATGCGCACAATTTTTCATCGTGGTATTCTGTGGTATTTTTGGGTGTAAGGGTTAATAAACTATTGGCCTTAACTCACGATTCGCAAGACCTATAGAAATATGTGACATAGCCAAGGGGAATGAATCTGATGTCACTAATATTGTTTTTGAGATATTGGCAAAAACAGTGTTCAAATCCTTTTGTTTTATATTGTTTTCAGCCATTGATAAATTGCTCATAACTCGGTAACCAAATCTCCGATTTTGATGGGGTTTTCATCAAAATGTAGCATTCGTAAAGTGCCAGAAAATGATGAAAAAAAACCACCTTATTGAAAATTGCCGACATGTGACTCATTCCCCTTGATCATGTCACATATGTGATTATTGGCTTCCTTGACTAAATCCATACACCCCCTATATGGAAGACATGACCTTAATCTCCCACACAGTGGATGCAGATTTCAAATGCAGTCACCCATTCAGGTAATGAAATTCACACTCCCTGTGTGGAAGACTAGTAAAGTCATGTGTTCCTTACGAGGTGGTGTATCGATTTAAACTGGAATGGCCTTAAATTTACTCACAATATTAAACACTTAGGCACCAAAGCTAAATTTGTTTGATCTTGGATCAACCACCAATAATGCTGCATCGATAATTGTTATTAATGAGCTACGGACTAATTAATGAGAATTACTGGTAATTTGGAAAGTTGCAAGTCTTTATTTTGAGTTATGGCCAGATTCATGTTTTTTGGATCATAAGCTTTAACATGATTTCATACACTCTTAGATAGCGAGAACCAATCAGAGCAAGCGTTAGAAAAAGCCAAACCATGCATTGATTGTGTCTAATTGCACTCCGCGTACTACGCGCAGTGCTTTTGCGCGTGTTCGCGTCTCGTAGGCTTGATTAATTTTTCGGGCGGGTTGATACAATCATCTATTTTTCAATATTTTAAGTGATAATTTGATTATAAAAACAGCAAATATCACATGTTTTTTTTCTTCTTGTGCCTTGTAATGTGCTCGAGAAATTAGACAAAATAATGCACTTGCGCTGATGTTGATGCATCTAATGCACTCCCCCCTTCGGGGCTTGTGCATTAGACGCATCAACATCAGCGCGTGTGCATTATTTTGTATAATTTCTCTCCCAACAAGTAATACTCGTTCATTAACCTATAAATACAACAAAGATTGATTCCTCACTTGGTTTTCAAAAGTCAATATTTCAATGAAATCTTCTTTCTTTTGTTTTCTGACGTGCACAATGAACCATATCTCCTTTTCTTCCCTGGTGACTTCCTGCTCATTTTGTGAGAACAGGTCTCATTTCATAAATACTGTAAAAGTAGAAATTTTTGTGAGGTTTTTATTTTTTGCGAATTTCGCGATTGGACATAAAATCGCTGAAAATAAAAACTTCATGAAAATAACCTTTTGCATTAGGTTTCTATTGTATCAATATCAAAACCGTGAAATTTAATTCTCGCGCAATTGACAAAATGTTCAAAATTGCGAAAAAAATTGCGAAAAATATAATAAAGATTGATACAAATTGGTAAATGTACAAATTTAAAATAATGAGAAATGCACTTTGGTATCATATGTCTTATGATATGGTGGTTGCATTCCCTGGGTGGGTGCTTAGAGAGTACATCCCCCTTCTCTCTTCATTCATATTTCTGATGATATAGTGTTTGTATTCTCTGGGTGGGTGCTTAGAGAGTACATCCCCCCTTCTCTCTTCATTCATATTTCTGATGATATGGTGTTTACAATCTCTCGGTGGGTGCTTAGAGAGTACATCCCCCCTTCTCTCTTCATTGATATTGCTGATGATATGGTGTTTGCATTCTCTGGGTGGGTGCTTAGAGAGTACATCCCCCTTCTCTCTTCATTCATATTTCTGATGATATGGTGTTTGCCATCTCTGGGTGGGTGCTTAGAGTGTACTTCCCCTCTTCTCTCTTCATTGATATTGCTGATGATATGGTGTTTGCAATCTCTGGGTGGGTGCTTAGAGAGTACATCCCCCCTTCTCTCTTCATTCATATTTCTGATGATATGGTGTTTGCAATCTCTCGGTGGGTGCTTAGAGTGTACTTCCCCCCTTCTCTCTTCATTCATATTTCTGATGATATGGTGTTTGTATTCGTGCCGGTCACACTTTTTGGTTTCGTCGCTATTAAATGTCTTTGCATAATATGTATTTCTGGTTGTATTATTTTGATAATTTATACATTGTTATTGCTTGCATGACTGCTTTTAACTTTCTTTGTGTACCTGCATATAATATGTTTTTAACCATGTGTACTTTTAAGTGTATTAAGGTGTATTATGTAATTGTATTAGTTTTAAGCCATCTCTTGGTATTTTATGTAAAGCGCCTAGAGGCTTATGCATTGGGCGCTATAGAAATCTCTCTTATTATTATTATTATTCTCTGGGTGGGTGCGTAGATTGTACTCCCCTTCTCTCTTTGTTCATATTTCCAATGATACAGCGTTTGCATTTTCTGGGTGGGTGCTTAGATTGTACTTTCCCTCTTCATTGATATTTCTGATGATATGGTGTTTGCAATCTCTGGGTGGGTGCTTAGAGTGTACTTCCCCTCTTCTCTCTTCATTGATATTGCTAATGATATGGTGTTTGCATTCTCTGGACTAATTCTATTAATTTTAGATGTGTTTGATGGTTTGATTTAGAGCTGTGTTCAGCAGGGACATATTCTGTCAGTGGGATGGAACAATGTGAAGGCTGCCCTCGTGGTACCTATCAGCCACACAGAGGTATGATGGAGTGTATAGAATGCCCGAAAGGTACCTCAACGCACAAAACTGGAAGTATTACAGAATCAGAATGTGCAGGTAAGCATAACATAGCATTGACAACAGGTGATGGTGGCAACCACTAGAAGGCCACTGTGTGGCAAACTCCTGGTCGATATGTAGACACGTACACACGAAACAGAATAGAAATATTTCAAAATGAACCATCATATAGGCGAGCAGTATATCGCATTTTTGGCAGGTTTACATGGTCCAATAACCATCAGATGACTGACATGTGGTAACAAAGGAAACAGTCACTGCAATTTGATTACATCCCCTATGATTGGCCATTCAATACATTCCTGTGATACACCATAGCCTT
The DNA here is from genome assembly GCF_039555335.1 of Amphiura filiformis. Lineage (NCBI taxonomy): Eukaryota > Metazoa > Echinodermata > Ophiuroidea > Amphilepidida > Amphiuridae > Amphiura > Amphiura filiformis. The sequence goes on along the minus strand of NC_092629.1, from coordinate 38,771,304 downwards.
TTTAAAAATATAATCTGTGTACAGACAGATCACTGTGTGGGTATCATTATAATAGAGGCATGTCCAAAAATAAGTTCACACCCCTTCAAATTAGAGAATAAGCGATAGGAATTTTTATTTTGCCTATCCTCTACCGTGTGATAGAGCGACAGGCAGGTCCAATATTTTGAGTAGTGGATGCCGGCGCGGCGGTATCCACTACGATAAAAATATTGGACCTGCCTGTCGCTCATCATCAAAGAGATGAAAGGCAAAAAAAATTCTATCGTTATTCTCATTCTTAGTCAGCTAAATATTATTTTAATAACTGTAAAATATTTTTTAAAGGAAAAATTAAGTTACCGTCATAAAAACTCCCCTTTTCTAAAATGAGCGAAACTTGTTTACAACTTCACATCTTTTTGTACTGCTATGCGTGCGAGAATTCCGCACTGCGTCTATGCATACGACGCGATACATACGCGCACCTCTATGGCGTGTTACGCGTTATCAACACTCATGATGGCGTGGGGTGCGTCTACCGCCTGATAGACGACACCCAAAATCATGCGATTGTCCAATCAGATTATGTGTCTACTAATAGACCACTCCCACTGACTAAGAATATGACGATATACTGCAGACCCTATGCTTACCATCCTCACATTACATTCCCTGAGTACACTAATGTGATATTTAGTCCGCACCAAATAGTCGTGCGGTAGGCTATTTTCATGCTCATTCACCTATGTAGAAATGGCATGGAGCATGTGAAATAACAAAGAGCAAGGTCTCACTTGAATGACAAGGAACAACTTTAATAAGAGCTAATCCCCTTTATATCAATTTAGTTGATACCGGGTTTCTCATGCATAGCTCTAAACAGTGCAATACCCTACTTAAAGCCATATTATAACATTTGCTGAGGAAGACGCCCTCACTGAATTTTTAAAATTCCTTTTTTACACAATTAAATTGTACTTTATTAAACCAATATACCATGCAAAAATCAAGACGCTAGGTGCTGTAGTTTTGTCAAAATCCGAGATTTTGAATAAAACGCCGGAACCGGCGCTTTATTATTACGATGGAATTATTAGTCGAATGCATACACGATGTTCATAACACACAGTACGTACACGGCTGCGGGACAGTGATATACACAACAAAGGGTCGTACCACAACATGACCAAAGGAGTGGTACGTATTGGCGACATGTGCGCTGGTAGTAAATTCCAATTTTCTTTGCTTTGCCATAGTTGCTAAAAAATAAAAGGGGATATATCAGACAGTAAAAGCTAACATTTTATGTCAAAGAAATGCTAATCTATTTTGTTTGAAAATGTTATAATATGGCTTTAACCTGAATAATAACAATCACAACCAGGGCCCAGAATCAGCCATTTTCAAATGCATAGAGCATGATAACATGACTGAAGAGCCAAATATCAAAAAAAAGGAAACGCCAAGGAATTCTACTCTTATTGATTGAACTTGACTGATTTTAATATTCGATGCTTCAGTTCCTTGTGCAGCTGGTCATGTATCAAGGAGTGGCTTTCTACCGTGTCTACCATGTCCTGTAGGGTATTTTCAGCCCAGGGATGGTATGACATCTTGTGTGCAATGTCCAAACCAAGCTACAACATCAGACAAAGGAGCCTCGTCAATATACCAGTGTCAAGGTATGTCATGAGAGGAGCACCTCGTAAAAACCCTAGTCTAGGGGTACATAGTATCCTACTAAAATCTGTTATGCAATGTCTAACCAAGCTACAACATCAGGTAAAGGAGCCTTATCAATACACCAGTGTCAAGGTATGTCATGAGAGGAGCACATCATAAAAACCCTAGTCTAAGGGTACCTAGTATCCTACTAAAATCTGTTATGCAATGTCTAACCAAGCTACAACATCAGGTAAAGGAGCCTTATCAATACACCAGTGTCAAGGTATGTCATGAGAGGAGCACATCATAAAAACCCTAGTCTAGGGGTACCTAGTATCCTACTAAAATCTGTTATGCAATGTCTAACCAAGCTACAACATCAGGTAAAGGAGCCTTATCAATACACCAGTGTCAAGGTATGTCATGAGAGGAGCACATCATAAAAACCCTAGTCTAGGGGTACCTAGTATCCAACTAAAATATATGTTATGTAATTGTTTAACCAAGTTAAATTTAGCAAAGTAGCCTCATCAATATGCCAATGACAAAGTATGTCATGAGAGAAGCACCTTATTTAAACCCTAATATAGGGGCACATAGTATACTATCAAAATCTATTATGCAATCCCTAAACTAAGCTATAACTATATGCAAAGGAGCCTCTTCAATACACCAATGTTAAGGTATGTCATGAGAGGAGCACTTCATAAAAAGTCCCTGCCCAGGGGGACATAATATACTACTAAAGTATGTTATGCAATGTCCAAATTAAGCTGTATCAAAATGATGCATCTTCCAAATGCAACTTAGGGTCTTCTTGAAATAACCATAATTTATAGCTATATGACTGTTTAATGACATTAGTCAATAATAAACATGGTTTATTAAACAGTGTTATGACATTCATTAACAAATTATGTGGATCCTATGTTGCATTTTGATGTGGCAGTCATGTCCATATCACTGGAAACTGATTGGTACAAATCATTTTGATACACCCTTTACAACAGCAGACAACAGAGCCTCGTCAATACACTGGTGTCAAAGATGAGATGAGCACCTCATAAAATCCCTATTCTAGGGCAAAAAGTATACTACCAAAATCTGTTATGCAATGTTTAAACTAAGCTACAACATCGGATAAAGGAGCCTCATCAATACACCAGTGTCAAGGTATGGCATGAGAGGGGCACCTCATAAAAACTCTACTCCAGAGGTACCTAGTATACTACCAAAATCTGTTTATGCAATGTCTAAGCAAGCTATATTAACTACATGCAAAGGAACGTCATCAACACACCAGTGTCAGGGTATGTCATGAGAGGAGCACCTCATAAAAACCCTAGTCTAGGGATACGTAGCATACTACCAAAATCTATTATGCAATGTCTGAACTAAGGCTCGTTTTATCTTTTCAGTTTCCGTAAGTCTATTGTTCAGATACAAAAACGCAAGGGATTTAGTAAGTTTACTGTAACATGACTTCATTGTTAACTTTGAAGTACCAATCAGCTTATTTCAAAAGAGGCAGTTGCTTATGTCAATAAAAGCGGGAGAGACAACACGCTGTTTTTAATGGCCTAAGCGCCCTCTCGTCTTTGATGCATGCCAATCCGAATGACAAAGTCCACTTTTTTTTGTTTTTTTGTTGAAAATAAGCTCTAAAATCACAAAAGGCTCGCTTATGAGCATATCGCACCCCAATGCACTTGTGCAGGGCCACAGTGTCGCCCTTCCCTTGTATCAATGTCTATCTCCCTATTTTGCTTCCTCCTGCCCCCCCCATGATCAGTCTCCCCACTCCCTCCCGTCCCCGGTCCCTACTCTCTCCTCTCGAGTTCTTCTCTTTCTAGTCTTTCCGTCTCTCCCTCTCCTCTCTTTCTTCCTCACCCCTCCCACTCTCGCTTGTTCAGTCTCAACTTAAGTATCTCCCTCCTCCCTCCCTCCCCCTCATGAAATTTATCAGTATGATCCATGACTGAAAATAAGCTCTGCAAAAATAAACATTTAAAATAAACCTGAGTCTTGCATATAGGCCCAACCAATTATCAGATTAGCTTGCCATGAATAGAAGACATTATCTTTGCTCCAATGCAAATTCTTTTGTATTGCATTTCAATATAAAACATGATTACCAAATCACCACTTGTAGCGCCTCATTGGGAGATTTTAGGCGCTCGTTTTCATCGCCAATATGAAAGACTTTTGCTTATAACTTGGCAACATGGTTAGTATATATTTCAATGCAAGACTTTTTTTACGAGCCACTTATGTCTAGGCGTAAGTGCATATACACCAAACACAAGTCAATTGAAGCCGTACAATTTACCGCGAATTTAGGAACGTAAAATTTAGACTCTTCTTTTGTCTAGATTGGCACCCAACCGCACATCTCAAGGTTTTATGTAAAAATCAATATAACTTACCAAAAGCGAAAACTGAAATTCACAAGCTTCAAATTTTCAGTAACTAACAAAAGGCTAGAATAAAAGATTGGTCATACCTGGGAGACTACCACTTCAGAATAACAATGACTTACAAAAACTATTACGGATACGGAAACAGAAACTGAAAAGATAAAACGACGGTAAGCTACAACAGACAAAGGAGCTTCATTAATGTCGTACTATGTGGACGTGTGCTGGGTCTGCACTTGAAGTGTTTCAATTTGCAAATAATGTATCATGTTCATTAACTTTTCAGGTCTTCTTGAGGCAGATTACAAAACAGCAAACGTCAGTGATCTTTCTGCAGTCTTCTACAATGAATGCTTCTCTGCACCATGTCAAAATGATGGAGAGTGCTTTATTGTCCCTTCTGGATATCTGTGCTCATGTAAACCAGGATTTGCAGGTTTGTTTCTTTGTTTGTTTGTTTGCATTTTAATTAAAGGAGTATTTTGTGATCCTAGCATCCTCTTTTTATGACATTTTTAAGTAGATATCCACGAAATAAGCTTATTCCCAAAATTTCAGTTGATTTCGATTTTGCGTTTGCAAGTTATGCATGATTATGTGTATTACACTGCTCCATAGACTATATGTGTTGTAATTTTTTTCTGGTATACCTGAACGAAATTCAAATTTCACGATATCTTTGCTAAACAAATTAATCTGCAAGAAATTTTTGTACATAAACATTATGTAGCCAGAGGTTTCCAGTGATATTAAAATATCAATTGTTTTTTAGAAAAGTGGGGGGATGAGGCTGTGGATCACGAAATGCCCTTTTAATTTTGGAGGTTTAATTTAAATTTGCATTATGTTGTCTGTTTTTAGGGGGAGGGGGCATTTAGCTAGTAGTAGTTGGGGAATGCTTTACTGTACCAAAACAAATAAATTGCATATCTGATGCATCCAAAAATCTTTTCAAAACTAACATATAAAAAAAACTGACATGTTTTTGTTCCAAGCAGTCAAATTTTGATGTCATCATCATTTTATTTATGTATTTCAGGTGCCAAATGTGACGAGAACATCAATGAATGCCTGAGAAATACATGTCTTAATAATGCTACCTGTGTCGACTTAATCAATGACTTCACTTGTGTGTGTCCATCAGGGTTTGTAGGTAAGTTATGCCATTGCTCACTGTTCTTGATAGAATTTCAGTCATTAATACTTAGGACTCTGTAGAGCAAGTGTTAACACGGCTACCCAAGCTGGCTTGGGTCAGGTCTCCAGACCAGTAAAGGTACCAAATTTAGCAGCTAATGAAAGGGGCAAGTTTGGAGAAGTCTTTAGGTGTCTAATTTAGAATTTCTATTTGGGGTTACAAAATTAGGGTACACATAATTATTGGGATTTAGGATTATTGCTAGAAATTATATATATGTATGGAGTTAGGATTTGAAAGTCGAGTTATAGTTCCAGACGAGGAATAAGGTTAAGAATGCCCTTTGTAAGATGTATCTTTACCAGCTGTTAGAGCAAATGGGAGAGGGCCTCAACAAGATCCAATGTGAAGTCAGAATATAGGAGAAAAATTCTGAAGTCCATAAAGACCAAAATGTTATTGAATGCTATAGCCACCGATATCTGTTTATAATAAGATAAGAATGCTCACGGCAAACTTGTGTAAAAGGTCCACTGCTTGTCGTCAAACTCCTCGCGAGTTTTCTTTACAGCCCCTAGACACAGTGCTAGGCTATTCCAGTTGAAATCCATACACCACTATGGAAGACATGACCTTAATCTGGATCCACATGGGTGGGGCGGGGGTGTAGATTTTAAACAGAGTCACCCATTCAACATAAATTTCAACATCTTAAATTGGAAATTAACACAAAATTAGCCAAAAATTCTCAGCTGGATTGAATTGAGATGGTAGTGAAATCTTCCACAGGGGGTGTGTGGAATTTAAAAGGAATAGCCCAATATTTGCTTTCCTTCTCATACACTTAACTTTTGCACAAATTTATTTTGCAGGAAGTATGTGTGCCGTAGATATTGATGAGTGTGCATCCCAACCATGTCAACATAACAGCTCATGCATAGATGGTCCCAACAGCTATCATTGCCAATGTAGCAAAGGATACCAAGGTGGGTGTTTAGATTGTACTTCCCCTCTTCTCTCTTCATTGATATTGATGAGTATGTATCCAAGCTTTGTCAACATAACAGCTCTTGCATAGATGGTTCCAACAACTATCATTGCCAATTTAGCAAAGGCTCTTGCATAGATGGCTCCAACAGCTGTAAGCCTTAAATTGAGGGCGCCCTTGATCCAGGCATGGGCACACTGGGCCCATGCTCCCCCTTTTTTCGAGGGTCCTTTTTTTACGATTTTGATTGGAAAAAAAGCCCTTTGTTTTACTTTTCATTTTTACGTGTCCTATGGACGATTTAAATTATATCGCATTTTGATCATGATCAGGGCATCTAGAGGTCACTTTAGGTCATTTTACATATATAACATTTTTTAGATTTAGAGATTAGAGAACTGCCCTTCTTGTGGAGACACATTTTACTCATCACATTATGTTTATATTCACAGGTACCAATTGTGACATTGAAATTAATGAATGTACCTCAGCCCCATGCCACAATGGAGGAAGGTGTATTGATTTCATCGGTGGATACTTATGCGCTTGCTTGAATGGTTTCCATGGCGACCAGTGTGATGAAGAATTGGATGAGTGTGTTAGTCAGCCATGTGCCAATAATGGTAGTTGTCATGATCAGCCAGGTTATTATAGGTATGCAAGTTAACATTATTTATATTCTTACAATGATTGAATCAATCTTTGAACAGGTTCATCAGGCTTGATAATTGGAGACTATATGTGACATGATGAAGGTGAATGAGTCGCATGTCGGCCCTGGTCGAAAATGAGTTTTACACATGTTTCTAAAGAGGACATTAGAGTTTTCAGAAACTGAAAACTCCTTGTTGATACGACTTTTCTTTGTGAAGTTACGTCAATTTATCAATCGCTGAAAACAATATAAAATAAAAGAATTTGAACACTTTCTTTGTCAATATCTCAAAATCAATATTAGCGACATCCGACTCATTTCCCTTGATCGTGTCACATATGCATTTTTATGGGCTATTCCAGTTAAAATTCATATCCCACTTATTTGACAAGATGGGATCTATAAATTAAGATTTTATTATTAAGGCCCCGGTGCTCAATCTCGCCGATTAACTCTGCGTCATCTTGGAGCATTTCGATGGCTCGCCTGTGGCTTGCAGTTTCAAGCCACAGTACGCCGACGAATTAATATAGTGTAGCCATATCCTTGGTTGCAAAATCGCGAGCAGTTATGGGCATCAAGTTCGCAACATCTTGCCAATTCTTTTTGTTCTGCGGTTTGTCATTCATTACTCGAAACCTTTATATTAATGTTTATTGTTGTACATACTTGAGTTTACTCACCGTGAGCAATTTGCGGATCAGTCGATATAATCCGGCAAAGAATCAATGCACTCATGGACACTAATTTGTAAGGCTATTGTTGTCAAGTGTTATAAGCCGGTTGCGAGAAATGCAGGAGTTGGGCCGATCAAGCTGATGAACGGCTGACTGAACATTGCTTTTCATCTAGCAGACACACATTTTGTTAGTGCATATCGCAACAGTATTTTATTTCTCAGCATATGTGCATCGGCGTGGGTCTGCGGCTTAGGTTCCGGGCACGCCAAAGAGTTAATCGGCGAGATTGAGCACCCAGGCCTAATTGTGTGATAAACTGTTGTAATTTTTAGATTTTTTTTTTTTGTAAATTGTGTTTTTTGTCTGTTGTTGCTTCTCCAGTTGTAGCTGTCAATCAGGGTTTGATGGCTTCCAGTGTGAGATAGATATTGATGAATGTACCTCATCACCATGCCAAAATGGTGGGGAATGTGTGGATGATATCAATGGTTTCATTTGTCACTGTCTACCGGGATTCTCAGGTCAAATTTGTGAAATAGGTAAGAGATTCAGATCATCTTCTGGTGGTAGATGGGGGGGTGTTGTGGGGATATTCAAGTTGGTTGACTCTAAAGAAAGGGTGCAAGAGGGCCTCCCAAATATGAAATAGTTATAAAATCATTCCCAATGACTTTTGTCCTTTATGTGAAACATCCCAGAGTATTTCATTTGCTCGTAAAGATCAGCCAACTTTTTGGTTGCTTGACTTTTTGGAACAGCCACGATTGTGGACATACATAGATGGTCTATCTAAAAAATGGAGACGTCCCTTGAATGATATGAGAAATCATGGATTTGGCCACATGTTCTACCTGGGTACACTGTTAACCCATTTAAAAGTTGAATGGAAATAGATACCAGTTCTATTTCCATTCGACTCCACAAAAAGTCTCTTGGCTCCATGATTGTCCATTCAACAGTCAAAGTACATGGTCTGACAATCGAATGGACTATTAATTTGAGAGAGTCAAATGCAGTGGCATAGCCAAGTGGAGGGTGGGGGGGGACAAGGGAGAAGTCTTGCCTGCTACTGAGAATCTGAAAGTGGAAAAAGATTCACCCGGAATCTTCCACAGAGGAGAGTGAGTTTCAAATAGAGTTGGTTAATTTGTTAATTCCATTTGAAATTAATAACCCCTCTGTGAGATATTTCCAAAATTTTCCACAGGGAGTGTCAATTTTAAATGGAATAGCCCAATTTTCACTCGCTCATTCCTTTTCAGAGCTGCCATGGAACTTCAGTCTGGTATTTGAGCACTCTGGAACCACTGATTATATACTACTGGAGAAGAGTCTACCTGACCTCAGTGAGGTCACCGTCGCTTTCTGGATGCAAACAACCGACTCTGGCAACTATGGCTGTCCGTTCTCTTATGCTACTAGCGATGAGGTCGACAATGCATTGACACTTATGGATTATACTGGGTGAGAACTTGGGGTGGGGGATGAGTCAAGTAGGGATGGGGTTGATAATGCATTTACACTTATGGAGTATACTGGGTGAGAAAAGGGATGAGGCAAGGAGGGATGAGGTTGACAATGCATTGACCAGTGGCGTAGATATCTTTTGGACATGGGGGGTGGTGTTGGAAAAAAATTCTTGAAGTATAGTGAATCAAGCACCTTTGGCAACAGAATAATGGTAGAAATGGGCGCAAAGCGTGCAAAAATTTTTTCACTTTGGGGGCTAAAATGACCAAATATGAGGTTAATTTGGTCAGAAACCCACATACAGGCATCAACATTGGTGGGATGATTGTATGGACCATACCCCTGGCAAAATATATATCCCACACCCCGGGATCTCGCCTATGGCATTGACACTTATGGAGTATACTGGGTGAGAACTTGGGTTGGATGAGGCAAGGTGGGATGAGGCTAATAATGCAATATGCATTATTCTGGGTTGGAACTTGGAATGGGAGAATATGGAGTAAATTCGTTTCCCGTCAAGTTGGTTCATTCAAGGCGACACTTTTTAAAACTGAAATTTAATGATCTTAAGGGTGGTCGTAACCCTGGAATTATGGAAACTTTCGGGCCTTATAACCAGGGACAGACTTAGGTTTCAGTTTTCCACTGGCCCTCCGGGCCAGTGAAATGGCAAATCTAGTGGCCCTGCAATAAATTTACTGGTCCAGCTTTTTCAATATGTTCTACTGCAAAAAAACAACAAAAAAAGACCCTTTTTTGGTGTTTTGGGGAAAAAAATCTATATGAATTTTTAATCATTTTTATGATATCAGAAGGACATCCTCGTTTTCAAAATGCAATTCGATATGTCTGATGTGCTCTCCCACAAAAAATACGTGGAAGCTTTGCTATCCGAGCCCTTTAAAGTCAAGCAAACCTTGACATTTTAATTTGTTTTGTACTGAATGTACTCAATGTAGAGAGTGTAGTCATTAACACAAATTCAGTCATTGTCCTGCCTTTTATAGTTCCAAAAGTTCACAAAGGTTCAAATAAAATTATGTGTTTTTGTGGTATCGCTATCATCATCAGATGAAACACGAAAGAGATTGGAAGTAGTATGTAGGCCTACTATCGACATAAAAATCAGCCATATATTTCCAACTTGCTAGCACCACAAGAATAAGAATATAAATACGAAAACTCATTAAATAAAGATATAAATTACAGATGACAGATGGAGCAGAAACTGTGTAAATATGGCCATCACTGATTATATCTTGTCTCAAATGTGTTATATCAGGCTGAAAAATCTAGTGGTCCCGCCGGGCCAGCATTGTTGGAAGTTTAGTGGCCCGACACAAAATCCACTGGCCCGGGCCACCGCTTAAATCTGTCCCTGCTCATAACTGCTAAATTGTTGGTCTAAAGTATATAAAATTTTACATATTCAGGATGGCAAAGACTTGATAAATTCATCTGTGAGGTCAATTTTGGGGCCAGAATGCTAATTTTTGGGGAAAACAAAAAACTAATTTTTTTTTGGCCCGCTAATTTGAAATTTGGGCGAAAATCAGGCTTTTTCAATGATTTTTTGCAACCAAGATTGTCACACAATTTCGCTGTCAGGGAAGAATTATTCTTCCATCCAATATCACCATCATGGCATGATAAAGAGAAGAGGCATGTTGACAATGGCGAATGAGGGGTGGTGCTGTGGCCATGATGCATTTTTGAGCCAAGACTGAAATACACAAAAGCCAGCAGTTTGCCCATTTGCATGATTGAAGGACCAGTTTAGGATATAGATTTCATTATTTAACAAATTGGTACCCAATCCCAGGCCAACTCTTGGTGACCGTGCTCATGTCAATTTGGTCCATTTCATGTGACACTTTTTAACCCCATGAGAACTACCTGCTGATTGGGCAAAATGAATATTGTGTCCAATTTTGAACCAATCAAGGAGGTTATTAATAAGATCATCTGCAATGATGCAAGTTTGACCCTAAATAGTTTAAGGTTGCTAAAAATCATGGTTCAATTAATGAAAATTTTTCTCTTAACCATTGGTATGGGATAGGAAACTACCGGAAGACGCGGGAGCCAATGTTGAAAAGTCACCCAATTTGTTTCTTAAGCATTGGTATCTATGGGACAGGAAATTGTCAAAAGTTGCCAGGAAAATCTTCAAAATTCACCCAATTGGGCTACCAAGTCACATGTTTGGCAACCCTAGATTAAAAAAAATTCCAGACCAAACAAAATAAATTCTTCCACTATTACACCAATTTTACGCTGTGGAGTAATTCTCTCCCGTCAGTTTGGTCTATTTTAAGGCGACACTTTTCTAAACTGAAATTTTATAATCTTGAAGCTCATACTTCATTATTGGGAAATTGATTATTTATAATAATATTTACTGTAAAATATTCTAACATGTTATTTAAGTGTTGGCCAAATATTTGGTAGAAATTATTGGTAAAAGTTATTTTACAATAACATTTTGAAAAGAATATTAAAAATGTTGTTGCAGTGCGTTTTATACAAAATGTTTTAAAAGCGTTTGTGACCTTTATAAAACCCAATATTTAATGTTATTAAAGTCTTTTAACTAAAACTAAAACCCAAAATATGATAACTTTAAACATTTTTAAAAGCGTTTTATGTTTGCTGGGGTGGTCTTTGTGAAAAATCCTTGAAGGTCATTTGAGGTAAGCTTGTAAAAAGGCTGAAATGAAACCAAAATTGTTTCATATATATCATCAGACAACCTATAAAAATAAAAAATAAATGTAGATATTTTTATAGTGCTTTATTCCCTAAACAGCCTGAAAGCACTTTCTATCTAGGACCACTGTCCCTATTTGTTGGTCCTGTATTACTGTGATAATTGTGTGTGAAGCTTTTTTTTTTTTTTTTTCAAATTTACACTATTTTTGCCCAAAATAGAGGTAAAATTTTGTGTTAAGCAGACCAATTTTCAATTGTACACTATTTGGGAAGGGGTACAACACCTGATCATTTATTTTGTTTGGTGGTCTTGGTATGGCGGCATCCATGCATAGGTCACATGGGTATTATATACATTGCTTTTAATAGAGTAGTCTAAGCCAGAAAGAGCAACATACATCGTACAACCAGTCAAAGTCCCCTGCATTGTATGATGTGAGTTCTCGCAAATTCATGAGGGCCGATTGTTCGATCATGCAGTGTTGAACAATCGTTGCATGCCTTCGCGTATACGTGATAGAGCGTTGTGTGCTTTCGCGATTACGCAATAGACCGTGAAAATATGTGGTAATTGCATAGCAGTCTCGCTTGTTGCATTTCATGGAACAATCGGCCCTCATTATCGGGTGATGCTAAGACTTTGACTGATTGCACGCGGTCTGTATCTCTTTCGTCTGTGGTCTAAGCTGACTAATATTGGTGTGCCTTTGTGATTTGGTATTTCAGGTTTGCTCTATACATCAATGGACAGGCAGTAGTGACAGATGTGACAGCGAATGATGGACTGTGGCATCACATCATAGTGACATGGAGTAATCAGGAAAGGGACTGGCATATCTATAAAGGCGGGAAGAGGAGGCTATGGGAGCGGGTTTGGCAACAGGGACATTTATTCAAGGTATGGTGGTAAGGTAGGGAGGAGGTAGTGGGTGTACAACCCACAAGGAGGATGCGCTGATATTGATGAGTCTAATGCATCAGCGTGCATGCATTACAAGTATTTTGTCTAATTTCTCTCCCAACAAGTAATACATGTTAATACCTATTGTTACAGGAGGTGGCGTGTTTGTGATTGGCCAAGAGCAAGATCTCCTTGGTAGTGACTTCAACCTTGTGGAGTCATTTCTTACCATGTCTCTGATTGGCTCAAAACATGATACAGCCCCTCATTGTAACCAATCAAAATAGTTCTTAATAATGATTTGTTGCAGGAGGTGGTGTGTTTGTGATTGGTCAAGAGCAAGATATCCTTGGCGGCGACTTCAACCTTGTGGAGTCATTTCTCGGTGAAATATCCCTTCTGAATATATGGGATAGAGTTCTTGATAAACAGGAAGTGAGGGCGCTTCATAGGTCTTGCGACAAGCAGATAGATGTGATACAGGCATGGCGGATTTTCTCGGTGGGATAACGGGCAGAGTGCTACTGAGTAGAGAACCACTTTTGTCAAGGTGAGACACTGATTTTTTTTTTTTGGCTTGGTGTAAATTTTTTTGAATTTTAATGATTTTTTTAAACCAAAAATGTCAAATATTGAAATACCTAAAAACGTCATGAATACATGCAACATTGTGCAGTGTTGCCCATTTTCCTATACTTTATACAGCACAGCCCATCACAATTATAGATGTGCAACCTCTTCCGCACACTGTGTGTTACAGGTATAGGAGTATTGCTAGTTAGCATTGTTTTGATAAAAGTATGTGCTCAACTTCACTGGAACTTTCACACATGGGAGTGTGGTTTGGAAAACGGCTTCATCTTTAATACAGGAACTTTTTGACAGGCCAGTCCACTATGTCCTTATATGGTATGCGAAAAAGATCTTTGATTGGCTTTTGGGAAAGTATGCAACTGATGTCATTATGTAAACAATGGTAAATGATGTTCAAGACCACTGTGGTCCAAGACACTGAAATGCTGCAATTAACGGTAATGGTAATTATCAATTATTGCTCCAGATGTTTTTTTTAATAATCTTTTTGTGCAATGGTATATAGGGTGTCAGTTGTCTGAGGGGGCAAAGACAAAATAAATTCAAATTTGCATCAGTTTGTTCCTGTGTTACTGTTATAATTGCATGTGCATGTGTAGCGCAATTTTTTTTCAGTTGTACATTATTTTAGCCCAAAGTCCTGTAATATAGGTTTTCCTCTGATAAAAGGAAATAACCCTGGCATTCAGGGCAACAAATCTGTATAAAATGTCTGTCTCTTTTGCAGGGTGTTTCTTACCACTTGCACCAAGAAATGGCAACTTTACCGGTTTAAAGTCCAACACTGTCACCTACTCCTGTAATAAAGATTTTGATGTGAGAAAGGAACCAAGTCAAGCAATGTGTCAATTAAACCTTAACATTTGAGGGCAACAAATATTTATATCTCTCTATTTTGCAAGGTGTTTCTCACCACTCGCACCAAGAAACAGCAACTTTTTAAGCCCAACACATCTCAGAACATCAACTTTCACCCACTCCTGTTTTGATCTGATAGAAGGATCAAGTCAAGCAGTCTGTAAAGTTTAACCTTAGCATTGAGGGCAACAAATATTTTAAAATTTCAATGTTCAATCTATCTCTTTTGCAGGATGTTTCTCACCACTTGCACCAAGAAATGGCAACTTTTACCAGTTCCAAACCTAACACTATCAACTCGTCGTCCGTATTCCATAGTGGCGTATAGTGAGGCATGAATAAACAACTTTTCGAGAAAATCGGGTTTGAAGAAATGCCAATTTAAAATCGAGTTGTGTAAATCAGACATTCATTGTATTTTGAAAATGGTGTGATATTTCTGTAGTAAACTAAATAGATTTTATTGTTATATATTTTTCAAAAGAAATAAATACATACTATTGCTGGCAAACTGAAAATAAAACTATCGTCACTATGGAAAACAAACAAAAGCGCAATACCCTAACCTAACGTTAACCGTGCGCCACCCTCGGTCGTCGTGTAATCCCTATAAGCGTTACTTTTAACCGTTAAGTATTCCATAGTGGCGTATAGGTCCGATACGATGCACGCCACTATGACATACGATGTTTTCATTTTTGCCGATATTTCATAATTATAAAATTTGTATAAAAAGTTGCGTATGGTCGATACGCCACTATGGAATACAAAAAATGTCACTTTGTAACTATACGCCACATTTAATTAATTAATTACTAATTAATTAGCTAATTATGACTGATGAGACTTAGAAAAATGAAAGAGAACATCATTAAAACATATGTGCCAATTTTCAAAAAAATGACCAAAAATCACTATACGCCACTATGGAATACAGCCGACGAACTGTCACCTACTCCTGTAATAAAAGTTTTTATCTGATAAAGGGACCAAGTTGAGCAGTGTGCCAAATTTAACCTTGGCATTGAGGGCAACAAATCTTTTAATGTTTCTTGAACTGTCTCTTTTGCAGGGTGTTTCTCACCACTTGCACCAAGCAGCAACTTTACGGTTTCAAGCCTAACACAACCTTATCAACTGTCACCTACTCCTGTAACAAAGGTTTTGATCTGATAAAAGGACCTAGTCAAGCAGTGTGTCAAATCTCTGGGGAATGGATGCCATCACATTTACCATACTGCCAAAGTAAGTGTTGTCTGTGTTGAAACATGCTTAGGTCCTGATGGGACCGAATTGTTTAAAGGAGGCTGCGTAATCATGGTAAAGTAAGTGTTCGTTTAGACAATATTAACTGCACTATCCGTTTGTGAGACCATTGCTGGAAATCAAACTCTTTTGGGTCAAGGTTATATGCTGAGGCCCAACTCAAACCCTGCCGATTTCACAAAATGATGGTAAGCAGATTTGTTTCATGAAAATAACACTTTTTGCTTAAAAGGATATTGAAAATGTATCTTCTGTTCACTGTTTTAATGTGTATTAGTAATATGTGATCAACAAGTAGGCGGGCTTATTCATGCGGTGATTATGCATGTTTGTTTGCATGTTAAAGGAGTGTTTCGTGATCCTAGCATCCTCTTTTTATGACATTTTTCAGTACATATCCACGAAAAAAGCCTATTCCCAAAATTTCAGTTGATTCCGATTTTGCGTTTGCGAGTTATGCATGATTATGTGTATTACACTGCTCCATAGACAATGCGTTGTAATTTCGTTCTGGTGCACCAGAGCGAAATTCAAATTTCACGATATATCTTTGCAAAAGCGAATTAATCTGCAAGAAATATTTTGTACATAAACATTATGTAGCCAGAGGTTTCCAGTGATTTAAAAATCTCAACTTTTTTTTGAGAAAAGTGGGGGATGAGGCTGTGGATCACGAAATGCCCCTTTAAGATATGATCTTGCCAAACATGGCTTATTTTCATGCGGGATTGGAACAATAAAGCACTTTACAGTCAATTTTGAAATTTTAATGACCTCCATTTGCATTTACATGTTTACAAATCATAAAATATGATATTTGTATTTTAAAATATAATATTCATAAGGTTATGAATGTCTGATGGTCATTCTGTGTTGAAACACGCTTATGTCCTGATGGGACCAAGGTGAAAAAGATGAACTATAAACTTTGAAAAGGCTGCATAATCATGCTGATCCAAATCGGAAGAACAGAAAGAGACGAAATTAAAGGAACATTGAAGGAGAAAAAAGACCACTCCCGACATCATTGGGGAACAATTTCTGCTGAAGTTAGCCTTTTTTGTCAGTTAAATTTAGGGTCTGTGCAATAATTACCAGTATGTATACATGGGATGGGGACTGGGGAAATATCCTGAAATTTGCCTAAAATTGCTCATTCTATGTACCTTCTGTATAACGATACTCATACTTACCAGTCAAGATTAATAGGAATATTTTCACAGGAAAAATTTCTGGACCCGTGCCACCCATGGGCGCAGACATATTAGCATTATAGAATGTGACCCCGAGCACAGTGGGTGGTCTTCCAATGTATTTGAAAAGGAAGAATTTCTCCTTGGATGCAAAATAAGCTACTTGTCGGAAGTTAATAATGTTATAACAAGAGTTTCCGTAGATAAATATTTTTTTTTTAGGTAAATATTTTTGAAATTACGTTTTGTTGATATTGAGAAGAAATTAAGATTGCATAATTTTCAATAATTTTGCAATGCACAAATTTCTATCGAAACTATGCCAAAATACTATTCCAATTCAAAATAACTAAGACTTGAATAGCGAGGTCACTGCCGGGGGTCAGGGATTAGGCTCGAGGTTACACTCACATTGATATGCATTGGTCACGTGTCCAGAAAAATTTCCCGTGAAAATTTACCTATTAATCTTGACTGCTTACATTTGTCTGCACTTAGTGCATCTTGTTAGTGCTTAGAGTGTCTGTTTAGGCGGAGTTTAGCACTTGAGATCAGTTTTCATTATATATATTACTATATCTTCACCTTACAGGAGTCCTATGCGGTCGTCCAGCAAACATAGACAAAGGCGTGATTTATGTTGATACATACATGTATGGTGATGTTGTGTCTTACCACTGTGATACAAACTATACTTTGCTTGGACCTCGCATCCGACAATGTCAAGCCTCTGGACTGTGGAGTGGGTACTCACCTATATGCAAAAGTAAGTACAGTCCAACCTCTTTATGATTTATGTTGATACATACATGTATGGTGATGTTGTGTCTTATCACTCTGACACAAACTATACATTGCTGGGACCTTGTATCATGCAATGTAAAGCCTCTGGACTGTGGAGTGGAGACTCGCCTATATGCAAAAGTAAGTACAGTCCAACCTCTTTATAGTTTATGTTAAAATACATACATGTATGGTGATGTTGTGTCTTATCACTGTGATACAAACTATACATTGCTAGGACCTCACATCAGGCAATGTCAAGCCTCTGGACTGTGGAGTGGATACTTGTCTACATGCAAAAGTATCTGGTCATGGTGGGACAGGCCAGATAGGTAAATAATCCAGATAAGTGAATTATGTGCAACCTCTTTTATCCAGTTATGAGAGGACCAAGCAAAGTCAGGATAATTGAATTATAATTGTGAAGCCTTAAGAAACTATTTGTGTTGTGGTCAGATGCAGACCTGATCTTGTAATTAAAATTGTCATTAACAAAATTAAATATTGGTATATCATATTCATATTTTGCATGCAGAAACATCATGTGGTCTACGTGAAATCCTACATGCCCGAATCGTTGGCGACTTTTCCGACAAGGACATTGTGCTCCCAGGAACATCTGTCCAGTATATTTGCGTTCCGGGTTATGAGATGATTGGCAGGAACAATGTTACTTGTAAGACTAATGGACGGTGGACATCGTATCCAGAATGTCATCCGATTCGCTGTCTCGTCCATGGCGTCATCGCGGACGGATACATCAAGCTGCTGTAAGCTTAACCGTCGGGAACAGCATCACATACCATTGTATATCAGGTTACAATTTAATCGGAGGCAGTCAGAGAACTTGTATGACGTCTGGGCGATGGGGAGGCGTGGAGCCAAGATGTGAACCGGTATCCTGTGGAGAGCCACCTGAGGTGGAATACGCCACCAAGAGAGGATCTAAATTTACGTTTGGTCAGAGTGTGAGTTATATGTGCGATGTCGGTTATGTACAAAGTGGGCGGTCACCATCACGTGTATGCATACTGGTTTGTGGTCTGAGCGCCCAGTCTGCATCCCTTTGGCATGTCCGCCGCTTCCAGTGATGCATCATGGGAGAATTATTGGACAACAGTTCTTTTTCGGTCAATCGGTGCAAATCCAGTGCGATTTTGGTTACGTGCTAAGAGGAGCCAGTGAGTTGGCATGTACGGAATACGGTAGATGGTCGGCTCCTCCTCCGGTATGTGTGCCAGTATCGTGCGGGAGACCAGATGCAGTGGAACATGGGAATTACATCGGCCATCAATTCAGCTTGGGGGATACAGTACGGTACATGTGCAGAAGTGGGTACAATCTGATTGGCGAGATACAGAGAACGTGTGAGGGGAGCGGACAGTGGAGTGGAACTCTTCCGATTTGCGAACCGGTGACATGTCCACAGCCACCACATGTGACTAACAGTAGACTAAAACAGTCCGAGAAAATATATTTACCTATGGTATATTAATTGTGTATCAGTGTGTCGAAGGTTATCAAATGAGGAAAAGCGATCGCGGGATTATGCTGTGCCAATCGGATGGAGAATGGAGAGGACTTTGGCCAACGTGCGATAAAATTAACTGCGGAAGTTTACCAGGAATCGCACATGGGATAAGCACAGCAACAGGATACAGCTTTGAAGATACGGTGTCGTATGAATGCGATGAAGGGTACAAGCTTCATGGAACTGCAATGCAGACCTGTCATGCAAATGGATCATGGAGTGGTGAGCAGCCACAATGTCAAAGAATTGTGTGTGTGGAACCACCGATAGTGCAACATGCAAACATTACAGGCGAACTGTATTATACACGCAAGATACTCTACACATGTGAGAGTGGATTTGAAATAGTAGGGGATAGAGCATTGAAATGCGAAGCAGATAGAACGTGGTCTGGTCAGGTGCCGCGATGCGAACCAGTGTCCTGTGGTTTTCCTCCAAATATCTCACAGAGTCGCATCATAGGGACTGACTTTACCTTCAATGCCAATGTGTATATATGAATGTGTTATTGGATACAGACCTGTCGATAATAATATATTAACATGCTCAGAACTGGGTTTATGGGTAGGGATAGACCAGAGTGTATACCGGTCTCATGCTGTCATCCACCAGACTTGCCAAAATGGAATGATACAAGGTGTACAGTTTATATACAACAGCATTGTACATTATGAGTGTGTTGTTGGGTATAGAAAAATTGGAAGAACAAATTTGACTTGCTCTGAGACGGGAAAATGGGTAGGTGAACTTCCACAATGTGAGCAGATTACTTGCCCCAAACCACCAGCAGTACCATTCAGCAGCATTATAGGAACCAATTATCGTTTTAATCAAACTACATCATACCAGTGTTGGATTGGATATAATAGGATTGGGAATGGAACCATGGTTTGTTTGGAATCTGGCTCGTGGTCGGGTGAGATTCCTGAATGTAGAATTACTGTTTGCGACCGACCTCCAGATGTACCTCATGCTGAGGTCATTGGTTCAAATCGTACATTTGGTAGCGATGTAACTTATCAATGTCATGTTGGTTATGTCTTGAGTGGAAATAGTGATACTATGAGTTGCTCAGAGAAGCAGGCGTTGGAGTGGGAATACGCACTCTGCGATCCTCTTAACTGCACAGCGCCACCATCCATCCAACATGGTAGTATTGATGGTGATGATTATGCTTATAATAAATCAGTCTCATACCTATGTGATATTGGCTATACAAGCATTAGGAACTCAACTTAGGTGTTCAGAAGATGGCACTTGGGAAGGACACTTAATGACCTGTGACCCAATCATATGCCCTACACCTCCCATCCATACCTAAAAACAACATTATTGGAACTGATTTCACTTTTAATAAAACAGTTTCTTTTAGTTGTGGCTATGGATATTATCCCATAGAAGATGTGGTATTAAGATGTTCTGAAAACGGTGAATGGATTGGGAATGCACCAGAATGTAAACCAGTCGTATGTGAAGCGCCACCTGTTGTTGACTTTGCAATATTGATGATCAATAGTTTAACTTTTGCTTCTAATGTTACCTATAGATGTATACCTGGATTCAACCTCATTGGAAGTTCAATTTTGTATTGCTCTGTGAATGGAAGCTGGAGTAATGCTTCACCAATTTGCGAGCCAGTGACCTGTGGAGCCCCACCAGTATATCCAAATAGCAACACAACAGGACTGGAATATACTTACAACAATACAGTATTTTATCAGTGTGATTATGGGTATGATTTCAACAGTGGAGAAAATACAGTTATGAAATGTATTGAAAATGGTACCTGGATTGGCGATATCCCACAATGCACTCCTGTATCTTGTGGATCACCCGACACAGTTGACCATGGATATGTAATTGGTGACACACACACTTACGGAAGCATAGTACAATTCAAATGTAACCTGGGATATGATATGTATGGTAGCAACACTGCTACATGTTCTGGTGATGCAAGTTGGTGGTTCGAATCCTCACAGCCTTACTGCATCCCGATTCAGTGTGGTCCACCTCCCACAGTACTTCATGCAACTTTGAAGCTAAACTGAGACTGTTTTTAATGCGACAGTGATGTATGAATGCATGGAAGGGTACTATATGAATGGATCAGATTGGCTTGTGTGTCATTTTGACAGAACATGGCATGGAGTAATGCCAGAATGTTTGCCAGTAGTATGTAAGGAACCTTTCACACCCAAAAATGGAGGATATTTGGGGAGCCAGTTTACGTATGCAAGTGTGGTGGAGTACTTCTGTGGTCATGGATACACTTTACTTGGTGAGTATCTCCTTGGATGTCAAGCCAAAAAAAAAAAAAAAAAAAAGAAATAAAATAAATT